>NW_019385520.1:0-81375 GCF_000671375.1 Centruroides sculpturatus | reverse complement strand
TCAAAATTAACAGTAGTATTACAAAATTCACAGTAGTCCATACATGGACTTAACATTCTTCTAATCATATTACATCTCACATATAATACTGCTTGTGTAATACAAAAAGGTCTTTCTAAATTCAGATAGGTCATCGACCCCCATTCATTAAAAACATCCATATACCATTTATTATATTTGTAATTAATCGCCTTGTTTTTAAACTCAGTTACATAATTATTCGCCAAACTCATTAAAAAATCTGAAGTCTCAATTTCATTTAACATTATCGGATCCTTTCGATAACCAGATTTCTGCAACAGAGACACAATTCGATCTCCCCACGATACTCTTTGAGAAATTAAAAATATTTTAGCAGACTCTGTAAGTTTACTAACAGACTGCTTACGTAACCATTTTAAATTATTTTTTATTATATTAAAATAAAGGGGGACTCTTTGAAACTCCAAATATATAAAATACGATGGGATCCATCTCTTTAGAGAATATAAACGCTTAATAAAATTGATTTGTATATTATCATCTTTATCTCTCCAATCAAAGCCCCAAATTTCAGAACCATATAACACTACTGATTGAATAAATGACTCAAATAATTTTAATTTATCTTTCCAACGTACCAATCTACCAGATACNATTCTCAGAAAAGTACTAGTCTATAAAATGTCTGTAATAAAGTTGTAGTTTTCTGACAGGTTGTATAACATGTTGTGTAACTTATTAAACGGAATAAATGTTATAATATGGATGTTATAACGTTAAATGTTATAATGTTTGTGGATTTAAAACATACTTTAAAATTTAAAATAAAATACAGTAATTGAAATTAAAACTTTCATTCATTTAAATTATATTTCATAGTAATTGAAAGTAATCTATATATATAATAGAGAGGGTTGATGATAATAATAATAATAATAATAAACGCAGAGCCCAAACGGTTAGGAGTTGAAAGTTGAAATTCGGTACACAGTTAGGATACGTCACGAAAACGCACAGTAAGAAGGGATTTTTCGAAATTTCCCCTCGGGGGGAGAGAGACAGGATTAAGGCTTAAGACTTCCATCAACAATGGAAGTTTTAAGCCTTAACAATGGAAGTAATAATGAAAGTGTCAACAATGGAAGTGTTACGTAACAATGGAATTGTTAAGAGAAAGCGACGTGCAAGACGCAGATGCAGATATTTCGTTTTTGCGGAAAATCGAACATATTTTTAGACCCATCTAAAAATTCTGTAATTAGTCTAGAAACAGGGGGACCCAATTCTTGCATTCTGTGAAAACGGGTAAGGTTAACTATAACGTAATAATCTTAATCTTCGCTATCGTTACTTTTGCCCGAGCAACACCGGGCCTACTTGCTAGTATAACAATATTGCATATTGTATTTGTTACTTCATGATCATTTCATTATAAAATAGACAATAAATAAAGTTGATATTTATATTTGTTGGTATTGCTCGCTGTTTAATAATTTTTTATAAATATACTTATTTGATTCTCTATAAAAATAATTAAATTTAGTTTATATGCACAACTTCCCTCATTTAGGAACCTTCATATTTTTTTGCAAACACTTTTGAAGTTTTACTTCACATAATATATAAAGTTTCAGAGAAAACCTTTCTTTTCTGTTGATCTAATTTTAATTTAGAAAAATGAGCTTTTGTTTGCAGTTTGTGTAATGTAAACATTCGTGTAAATATAGAAAACTAAATATATTCAAAGTTCTTCTCTAATTTTGCATTTCAAAACTAAATAAATTTATTTTCGAACTGTATTATACGAACCATTGACATTTATTTTAAAACTTATATAGTTAAAACGTTTAATTAATTATATATCAGAGTAACCTGTAAATGAAAATATACTCTAATTGAATTTTTAAAAGGAATTCCGTGGTTCGAACTCGAACGAACGTGCAGTTTCCTGCACGTACAGTACATAGCATGAAATCTAGACCGTAACGTTGGAACTAAAGAACCAGTATGGCGGCTCCATAGGGAACATTGGTGTCTTCACCTTGTGTTTAAAGACATTGCTATTGTGGGCCTGGCCGAACCCACGATGGGGTATACGATGGGTATGGGAAAACATTCCGCTTATTGCATAATGAGTACGGATAAAATGCCCATAGAACGTAAAAATACAAAAATGATGGCATTAATTTAAATTTTTTCGAAAAGAATTGAATAATGTTATCACTATTTATTCTTGACAAAAAGTCATCATTCTTCGGATATTCGAGAATTTCACAAAAAGCGAAGTTTATGTTAGCTCTAACAGATCGCTTCCCTCTCTGTGTGGGCACTAAAAAGGTGTTTTAATCATATCCGTCATGTTTTCAGCTAAAGCCACGATACGGACTGTGAAGGATACATTCCGATATATCTTGGATAGATATCTTTTCTATAATTCCTGGTGATGTTTGCACAGAATAGATTTTTACTCTCCCAGAGCATTAGGCTGAGGCATTTACAGACATCGGCTATAATATAACGAATCGAGTTTATTTTTGATTTACAATATTATTCGAAAATTATGCTGAATTACATAATTCAATTAGTAATAATTCTAATAGCGAAAGTTTATTTTTCTAACGAAGAATGTATTTGAAGAGGTTTGACAGTTTTCAATTTGATATTTACAATTAGAGCAAAAACAGAAAGTAAGAGTTACTTGTATATCTGTTAGTTTTTATAAGATTCCTTAGTCCAATTGAGTATTAATATATAATAACTGTAATACATCTAGTATGAGTTAAAATTTAATAATTGCTAAATCTGTTCAAGAAAGAATGAGACGATTTTCTTATAAGTCAAATACAAATGACATCAACGGGAAAATAATATATTTCGGAACAGTGTCATTTTACATATATCAATCAAATTTCAAAGCAGAGAGAGTGGTGTTAAAAGCGTAGGACAAAAAAGTCTGAGACAATCCGCCTTCAGAAAACGGCCCAAGAAACCTACGCAATGCTGCAACAAGCACATAATGATAGTGCATGGTTTAAAGAGTTTCGAGAAGACAGAGGGACAAGTGTCTAAAAAAGGCGAAACGGGAGATTTGCAGTTACAGAAACAAACATCAATACAGCTGCCATCATCTTCCGTAAAGAACAACAAATTACAGTAAGATAATTCACTAAAGACTTGGAAAAATCACATGCGCATGTCACGTGTCGGTGCTCGATGGGAGCAACGTTCATTGACACCTGAGAATAAGGCCGTGCGAGTTAAAACGTGCACACTCGTGTGTCAGTTCACCGATGGTGGAAAACTTTTTACAGTAAATCGTCACTAGTGAGAATTCGTGGCTACAGCACAAATAGTTTTTTCAGTTCAGTTAATTTTTATTAACGTACAATTAGCGTACATTTCCGGTTCCGCGTTGTATAGCCTAGAGTAAATTAGTGTGAGAGCGGCCGGGAATACAGGGTTTGGATTGCACTCTTGTATCACTTAATCGGCTAGATTTGCCTCAAAGTCAAAGAATGGCGATAATCGTGTTTCCTAAAAAGGTGGAGACGTACGATGATATAATCCGGTTTCCTGTCAGGATTCCGGACATCAGCTAAAGTAATTAGAATACACGCCCTAAATCGCGTAAGCAGAATCAAGACGTGACGTCCGAATGACGACGTTTCCATAAATCATAGGAGGGACAATCGAGAGTAATCGACAAATTTATTTCCCGCACAAAAACAAAATTTATTTAATAAAACTATTTATTTATTTATTTTATTTATTTATTTAGTACAAGGGAAAGCCCTGTATGTACGGGCTCTTACAACTGAAATTACAACTGTAGTAAATAACACTACAAAAAAAAAACAAATTAATACAACAATATAACGCGTGACAATTAGACTGAAAAGAAAAACTACAGAACAGCACCAGGTTAATATCATCCGAAACAATAATAGCATTTATATTCTTATAAATAAAATACATAAATAAGACAAATGAAAAAATGGCAGCAAATGGTCGGCATAAACAAAATATAATAAATAAAAGAAAAGAAAAAAGCAAGCCATTACCTGCAAAAGAGTAAACAATTATTTAAAATACGCCCAAAAGCGCCGACCATAAATGCTGCCAACTCTCAAACACTAAATCGTTCACTTAAATAGTTAATTTACACCTCCTGGTGGTAAGCATCTGAAAAGGAAAAGTTTCTTAATCTTAACAAATAAATAGTCAATCATTTAACTTAGTTACAAAACTATAAATACAATAATAATTATCCCAGTCCTGCAGCAACCGTTTATATGCTTGAACCGAAAAACAATCTTCACCATAACACTTTTGTCTGAGTGCAGTCAACGCCTTACATTCCGTTATTACATGAAAAGCGTCAAAATTAACAGTAGTATTACAAAATTCACAGTAGTCCATACATGGACTTAACATTCTTCTAATCATATTACATCTCACATATAATACTGCTTGTGTAATACAAAAAGGTCTTTCTAAATTCAGATAGGTCATCGACCCCCATTCATTAAAAACATCCATATACCATTTATTATATTTGTAATTAATCGCCTTGTTTTTAAACTCAGTTACATAATTATTCGCCAAACTCATTAAAAAATCTGAAGTCTCAATTTCATTTAACATTATCGGATCCTTTCGATAACCAGATTTCTGCAACAGAGACACAATTCGATCTCCCCACGATACTCTTTGGGAAATTAAAAATATTTTAGCAGACTCTGTAAGTTTACTAGCAGACTGCTTACGTAACCATTTTAAATTATTTTTTATTATATTAAAATAAAGGGGGACTCTTTGAAACTCCAAATATATAATATACGATGGAATCCATCTCTTTAGAGAATATAAACGCTTAATAAAATTAATTTGTATATTATCATCTTTATCTCTCCAATCAAAGCCCCAAATTTCGGATCCATATAACACTACTGATTGAATAAATGACTCAAATAATTTTAATTTATCTTTCCAACGTACCAATCTACCAGATACACAAGCTTTCATAATCTTATCAATTCCAAAGGTCACTTTACTGTGAATATACTTTAAATGTTTTAAAAAACGCCCATTAGACTGGAAAACTACACCCAGATACTTGTACTCATCAACAACGTCTATTTTGCGATTTTGTAAAAACCAATTCTCATTCTTAGAATGTTTTCCTCCATTTCGGAATACCATTATTTTAGATTTGTCAATGTTAACAGACAGTTTTAACTCCTGTAGTGTGTGTCCTAAAAAGTCAATCATTCTTTGTAGACCTATAGGCGAATCTGCCATAACAACCAAATCATCTGTATATGTCAAAATTTTCACTTCCGTTCCTAAAAGGTCAATGCCCACCAAATTAGAGTCATTCAATTTACTTACAAGTGGATACAAATATAAATTGAACAATATTGGGCTCAATACACAACCCTGTTTCACACCTTTTAACGTGAAAAATAGATCAGTCGTACCCTCCTTAGTAGACACGCACGCCTCTGTATTAGTATACAACTGAATCAAAAAGTTTACAAACTTATAGCTCAACCCAATTTTCAGAAGTTGACTCCATAAAAGATCTCTATCCAACGAATCATATGCCGCCGTCAAATCAACGAAGAAAGCGTAAAATTTACCTCGTTTCTTCCTTAAAGACTTCTGTATTAAAGCATGTAAAACAAAAATATTATGCAATGTCGAAAAACCAGCCCGGAACCCAGCCTGGAAATCAGAAAACATCTCAAACTTATTCAGCCAAGATATCAAACGCATACATAAAATTTTACAGAAAACTTTAGATATTGTCGGTAGTAACGAAATTGCTCTATAATTATCAGGTAAATCTCTAAGACCCTTTTTAAATATAGGAATAATCTTACATATGCGCCAGTCTAAAGGAATCATCCCTGATTGATAAACATTGTTAAACAGACCTACCATATATCCAATCAGATCTGGGAAATTCTTATATAGTTCCACCGGTATCCCATCAATACCTGGAGCAGTACCATTTTTCATAGAAGCTAGAATCTTTTTGACTTCCTGTTCTGTTATCTCCGTATCCAACAGCTCGTCCTGCCAATTCATACACCAATTATATATAGACATATCAGGTAAATATTTACTAGAATGAAATTTCTTTGAAAAAAAAGCTACCCAATCAAGATCTGGAAGCTCCCTGTATTTACTCTTAACAAAGAAATTAATAAATCGCCAGAACTGCTTACTATCACCAGACGCCAAATTCTTATTGATCTTCTGCAAAAAAAGCTTTTTCTTAGCTCTACATAAATTGCAAGTCACATTACGTTCTTTAACAAAATTTTTAACTGCAACACTATTTCCACACTTTGACCGTCTCATCCTATTCAACGCCTGATTTCTTCTTGCAATACTCAACTTACAATCCATATCAAACCACACAAAATTGGAAAATCCAATTGGCCTTTGACACCAATCTGAAAACGAAGATTTAATTAAATGAGTTAAACCTTCCAACGTTAATACTGACTGACTCTGAATCGCACCTAATAGTTCCCTATACTTATAATTTATCTTCTCACTACCTTCTTCCCTCCAAAAAATTCTCTCACTCTTACTCTTATACTTCTTAAATGATTTTCGAATTTCCTTCTTAGATTTACAATCTAAGACTACACTTATCGGAAAATGATTACTATACACTTTATCTAATACAGAAAAACTTGTTACAATAGATAATCTATTTAACTTAACCAAAGCCAAATCAATTACAGAGGAGCCTATATCACTCACATATGTATAATAACCTTTAGATATAGATGAACCTCTACCATTTAAAACAATATATCCCGCCTCTTCACAAAAATCTAACACCAATTTTCCACGATTATTTAATACTGTATCTTTTGATGACCTCAACATCCAATCCTGATCAATATTCTCATTACTTTCATAAATCCATTCCTGCAGTTCTACTCCAATGCGAGCATTAAAATCACCAATTAAAAAGTCTATCTTATAACAATTAACCAACCTAGCTACCTCTGTCCAAATAGAATTCCATAATGCAGGTCTTATATACATAAAACAGAAAGAAATTACTATAGGCCCTATAGACAATTCCACAACAATCCAATGCCTATCTTTTTCCAAGATATTTACTTTCCAAGAGTTAGACAATAACAACAACCAGCCACCAATACAGCGCCCTCTATCAGCCTCTCGATAACCTGCCTCCGAAAAAACAGAAAATTTATCCATATTTTGCAAATTGGGAATAGCAGACCTGCCATCCCACCACGTTTCCATTAAAAAAATTATATCAAAAGTATACAAAAAATTCCAAAAAGAGATAGGCTTATTTACAATACCTTCACAATTCCATGAAAGTACCGACGTACCTATTCCCAGTCAAGTTGACATTTGTTCTTCCATTTTCTTAGAAACTATATTATATTTATAAATTTTATTATCAACTTTAACCGCATTTCTATTATTTAAATAAGTAATTGAAGCACCCAATCTCTTTTTTTCTCTTGCGAAATCATTCATTATTTTCCTTATGTCTCTAGTTAAAGGAGGAAGGTCATCCATTATAAATATCCTCGTTCCTTTTAATTTAAATGCCGCTCTTTTAATCTTACATTTATCACCATAGTCAAAAAAACTACAGTAAATCAACCTAATACTATCTTTCCGTTGTTGACCCAATCTATAGCACCGCTCTAAACGAACATTATCAACACTTAATTTATTTTGAAAAAATTCCAATACTACATCTTTAACTTGTAAGTTATTATCTTCCGACTCAGGCAAACCAAAAATTATTAAGTTATTACGCCTTAAAAAACACTCAAACCGCTCCTGACTTAATGTAAACTCGGCCAATTTGTTTTCCAAATCTATTCTATCGTCCGATAGAATCTTACCGGTATCGTATGTAAATTTTTTCTCTAAATCTTCTAATCTAGTTTCTATATTAACAATAGCTTCGTCCAAATTTTCTACCCAGGAGTAGATTCTATCAATCCTAGCAATCATTCCTTCCAATTTCTTATTCTGCTTTAAATTTAGCTGAATAAGTAACGATATCCCATCCTTAATATCAAATTCTCCTTGAAGTAACTCCAAGATACTCGTCTCCTCCAATGGGTCAGAATGAAAAATCTTAGATCTACTATCCGACTGACTTACAGGTGAATAAGTCTTCCTTTTAGACATGACGAAACAAACCAGTGAGCTTACCTGCAAAAGAGTAAACAATTATTTAAAAAAAAACGCCCAAAAGCGCCTACCATAAATGCTGCCAACTCTCAAACGCTAAATCGTTCACTTAAATAGTTAATTTACACTTCCTGGTGGTAAGCATCTGCAAAAGAGTAAACAATTATTTAAAAAAAACGCCCAAAAGCGCCGACCATAAATGCTGCCACAAATAAAACTATATAAAAATGGTTACAGACTATAATATAACAATATTCAAGGAAAATGACTATAAAAGTCTTCAATTCTAGATTGACCTTAANTTTCTTGATCCTCTTCTCAAATCTTCGTTTCCAACAAATATGCTTGACTATATAATATATGCAGATAAGTAGAATTAATATTCCTATACTTCCAAGGATAATCCATATGTATGTGATTGGAATTGTTGGAGTGTTTGATATAAAAAGATCTTCATTTTCTTTCAATAATCTGTCCAAATCTTTCTTCATTTGCTCGTATGATTTTTCTGCTACCTTAATATCATCATCGGTTTGCTTCTTAGGATTCTCCTTATTCCTCTCAGGATTCTCTGTAGTATTTGAATTTTCTTGCAATTCCTCTAATTCCATCTTGGAAAATATTGTTTCAATTGGAGGTATAATAAATTTAGGACTGCTTCTTGTGTGAACAGTTGCTCTCATGTGAAAATGTGAAGTGAAAATAATTCCAGGTAAGTATCCTATACATGTATTTGGCAATCTTATGATTCCAACATTATTCAATTTACTTATATTAGAAGGTGATGAATGCAAATTANTGACTATAAAAGTCTTCAATTCTAGATTGACCTTAATCTTAAGGTATTCTACCTTCTGGATACAAGAGACAGAGTTTACAAAAGTACTATTATAATACCTCCATATTATTCTTGACTTGTAACCTTCCTGTCTTTTGGGCCGAAGTTCAATCGATAAAGTATGGCACTAACATGTAAGTTAGACTATAGAATATTGAATGACGTGTTGTGCACGGATTTTAGCAGTATCCTCTATTTATACTATTTTTCTCCTCCAATAGAGATTAAGGATTAAGATCATCTGACAATAATCTAATTCTTACTAAAACTGTAGTCCATCGAATGACTAACAACTTTTGAAGGAAGTAAACTTGTGAGAAAGGAAGTAAACTTCCTTTATTATCTCTTTTTCCTTTTAATTGCTGTGGCTAAAATTCCTTTGAATTTGTAAAATGTAATATGATTTCTTTTTACAATTAGTATAATAATAAAATCCCTTTAAAATCTCACACTAGTATAGGTAATAGTAATAGGTACAAAATTATTCATTTACGAAGATAGGACAAATTGAAATGAAATGAGAGTGAACAATAAATAGTTAACATATTTACAAAGTACAGTTACAGGCAGTAGCTCGCTTTCTTACAGTAAAGTAGGTTTACCAAGTGGTGGTTGACAACGTGATGTGGTGAAAGGTATAAAATACAGTACAATTTTACGAAATATTGGACTCTATGGCCCAATTTACACAACAGGTAAGTTTAGGTGGCAGAGGATTATTGTCAGGAACTGCAGATAGCGCTTGATATTGAAACATGTAACATTGTTTTGTCTTGCAGTGGTTGACACAAGTCTCAGTTACTGGTGGCAAGAGGGACGATAACATCGTGCTTTTTAACGAAGTTATAAAACACTGTTTACATGTCTTTGTTTCTTAACCACTTGACGTACGAATGTTTTTTAGGACTTTTTAATTAAACATAAAAAATACTTAAAACTGATACAAAATCGAAAGAAATGCGTTAATTTTGAAGAAAAAGCTTCATAGTTTAACTTCTTTTGTCACGCCTTTCTGTAAAATTTGACACTGATGAGTCATTTTTTACACAGCTGGATGACCTTGAGAGCATCTAATGTCAGATTTCCCGGGGCATTCTCATAGAAGTCTCGGGAAGACAAAAATTTAAAGTAGGGTGAATACCAGCTGGCCGTATATTTTTAAATATTTTTAAAAAATTAAAATTTTTATTGCGATTACCGACCCTTCCGATTTAATTAAACTTATATATGATAAAATATATAAAAACAAAGTTAAACTATTGTTGAAATTAAGAAACAAGTATTTTCTTGAAAAAATGGTAACGGAAAAGAAGGCATTAATCAACAATGTAGCATTGTTTGTTTCATGTTTTGTAAATTTCTTCTTTATCGCGTATCAGTACTTAACTATAGTCATTTCTTATCCAGCTCTCGTAAGCAAACAGAAATTTGAAGGTGAAACTCTATTATGTACCGTGGAAATTAATCTATCCTTGTGTTATCTTGCTGGTGGAATCTTTTATGGCTTACTTCTTGGTGCATTGTGTTTTTTCGTTGCAGCTAAAGAATACGAAGAACTTTTAAATGAAATGTACGCAATTAGAAAAGACGAAATAAATTTAGAACTGAAACTGAAAAATTTCATGATGCAACACGAAGATCTTTGGGTTTTCATAGAACAGTTTAACACAAAACACAATTATTTATTTGTGATTATTTACTTTGGTATCCTTTGTGCAACGAGTTTTGTATATTATGCTTTTCTTTTCTTAGAAATATTCAAAAATATTAGATATTTGTTATTCGTATTATTAATCATCTGCACATTCATTTGTGTAATCTGTGGTTGTCTCTTATGCTCTCTTGCATTTACGGTAAAAAAAACTTTTATTATTTAATATAATTGTTACAATATTTTGTCTCATTTGAATATACTTGTATAATTTGTAGATGCAAAATGCCTTCCAAGACATTCGGCAACTTGTCTCACCACACGGGTTCTGTTAAATTAAGCCATCCAGTGACAAAGTGAGCAGACCCTTCAGATCTGACGATTAGAGGGCCTTGACCCTCATCCCTATTCTCACAATAATGTGTTAGATATTCATATAAATGTGAGATCAGCCGGGGGTACTAATCCGAGGAGGATTGTTCGTACCGCTTATTCGACACCCAGTTGGTAAAACTAGTTCTCCAGGTTTCAGATCGAGAGATCCGATCCTAAATGTTCCTATAGGAGGGCTTTTAATAATGATCCAAATCGTGAGATTCGGATCTACGTCAGGATTCCTTGACACCAGTTAATCGATCTTATGACACGCGGATTAACACGCGTTTACGATCTGATTCGGACACCCAATTAAGAGACATTTTTATATAATAAACATAAGTATAATTTAATAAGTCTCAAACAAACGAATACAAATAACCAAATACAACGATTATACGACAAGCTAGAGACTACGGCTTAATCTAAGCTAATGCGCGTTCGAGAGAGAGAGCTCACAAATGATTCTAAACATACGACCTGTTAGTTGTCGTCTTCGTTTCTGTAGATATAGGACACCTTGTAAATAGAGTTCATATTACTTTNATAGTATGTCACAGGTATTGCTGTACAAAAATGAATGCTTTTGCCATCAGGCATAATTAATCTATTTCCTTTATGGTCTATTTTGATATTTTCTCTCTCTAGTATATCCCTTCCTATGGTTCCGTCACATGGATATGTATCTCTCACTATTCTACATGTAGCGCTAAATTTATTTCCTCTTAGCTTAAACTCAGGGGTTGCATTTCCTATACCTACGACTGTTTCTCGGGGTGAATTATCTATCATTACCGGCAGTTTATTGTAAAAAGGCTTTATTAGCTTTATTCTATCTATAACGCGCTTAGATATTAATGAAGTGTCTGCTTCTTCATCGACTCTAAATTTAGTGGGTAAGTTATTTACATAAACCATTACTATCGGTCTATCATCTGTCCTAACATTAGACAATGTACCTTCCCACATATCTGTTTCTCTATAACTGCGCGGTTGCGAACGGAAATGCTTATCTCTATTTCGATCTCGCTTTTTCATGTCCGCGTCTTTACGGAAGTGCGCTTCTCTTTCAGATTGATTATATCTATCCTTTCCTTTTAAAATTTTTAACTGTTCCACTAAGTTATCTATTTGCCTTTGAATTTCTTGTATTTCATTAATTTCTGCCTTCTCTTCATTAGCGTCTCTAAGGACTCTGATATAGTTACTTCTCCCTGCAGTAAGGGACTCTATTTCTTCTTCCTTTATGGCAATCTCTAGCGCTTGATCAAAAGATTCTGGCTCTCTAGACATAACCCTCTGACGAATTTTGAGATCTATTCCGTTCATAAACTGAACCCTTAACCTTTCGTCCAGTTCTCTAGCTTTGATCTTTTTAATTATTTCAATTTCGGCTTCGTTCACGCCTTCGTGTTCAATCTAAACCTCCTCTGCTAAAGCCTGGAGTCGTACGGCGTATGTCTGTACGTCCTCATCTCTGGACTGGACGCACGCGTAGAATTTCTGGATTCGATATGTGTATGGGACCTTCTCAAAACGCTCTATCATTATTTTCTTAAATTCCTCATAATCCTCTACGTCTTTTACTCGCCGATCCTTACGTACGAATTCCCGAGCAATGCCAGTCAATTTTAATTTAGTTACAGCTAGCGTTTGTGCCTTCGACCATGCTGCTACTCTAGTCACATCCGCTAACGTATCGAAAAATTCTGATACTTTTGGACCTTTTGCGTCCCCTGAGAAGACCGGTAAAAGGGGAATCATTCCACCCAATCCGCCTAATGCTATTGGATTGCCAGCTAACGTAGCTCGCGGAGGTCCTTCTCTATCTCTATCCATTTTAACTTATAGGTAACTTAAAAATTATTTTTATTTGGACTTATCAACTAGTTGTCTCTCAATCCGAATCAGAACCACTCCTGCGACACCAGATGTGAGATTTTCTATGGATTTTTAATTTTAGTTTAAGACACCACTTGTGAGATTTTATTAGGGGGTTTTTTGTAATTTCGAACCACACTCTTGCTACACAGTTGTGAGATTGTATTACGGATGTTTTAGTTCGAAAAACCCCACTCCTGCTACACCACAATGTGAGATCAGCCGGGGGTACTAATCCGAGGAGGATTGTTCGTACCACTTATTCGACACCCAGTTGGTAAAACTAGTTCTCCAGGTTTCAGATCGAGAGATCCGATCCTAAATGTTCCTATAGGAGGGCTTTTAATAATGATCNTCCTTTGTGCAACGAGTTTTGTATATTATGCTTTTCTTTTCTTAGAAATATTCAAAAATATTAGATATTTGTTATTCGTATTATTAATCATCTGCACATTCATTTGTGTAATCTGTGGTTGTCTCTTATGCTCTCTTGCATTTACGGTAAAAAAAACTTTTATTATTTAATATAATTGTTACAATATTTTGTCTCATTTGAATATACTTGTATAATTTGTAGATGCAAAATGCCTTCCAAGACATTCGGCAACTTGTCTCACCACACGGGTTCTGTTAAATTAAGCCATCCAGTGACAAAGTGAGCAGACCCTTCAGATCTGACGATTAGAGGGCCTTGACCCTCATCCCTATTCTCACAATAATGTGTTAGATATTCATATAAATGTGAGATCAGCCGGGGGTACTAATCCGAGGAGGATTGTTCGTACCGCTTATTCGACACCCAGTTGGTAAAACTAGTTCTCCAGGTTTCAGATCGAGAGATCCGATCCTAAATGTTCCTATAGGAGGGCTTTTAATAATGATCCAAATCGTGAGATTCGGATCTACGTCAGGATTCCTTGACACCAGTTAATCGATCTTATGACACGCGGATTAACACGCGTTTACGATCTGATTCGGACACCCAATTAAGAGACATTTTTATATAATAAACATAAGTATAATTTAATAAGTCTCAAACAAACGAATACAAATAACCAAATACAACGATTATACGACAAGCTAGAGACTACGGCTTAATCTAAGCTAATGCGCGTTCGAGAGAGAGAGCTCACAAATGATTCTAAACATACGACCTGTTAGTTGTCGTCTTCGTTTCTGTAGATATAGGACACCTTGTAGATAGAGTTCATATTACTTTCGTATGGGAGATCAATTCGTGCACAAAATATAAAAATATCACTTCTTCTAAGTGTAGACTCGGGACTTAGTCTATCGGACTCCGTTATGGGCGTTGGCCATCAGGAGGAAAACTGCGTGGAGTTTGGATGCTTCGGATCTGTCGAAGAACTCCCCGAATTCTGACTAATCTCCCCTTTTATTTCAAAATTTCGTCCAATCATCGTCCAGTAACTCTTTCGTGAGAACGGACGAAAGGGGGATGAATGAGGGGTAACCATTTCCCATCTGAGCGAGATTTTTAACCAGATACGGAAAAACAGAGGATGTTCTCTTCGATGAAAGGAAATAACATTTGTTATCTGGTTTTTCCCACGTCTAAAACAATATTTTTTTCACAAAAACGAAGTAATATTTCGTGTCTATATTTAAACATATTTAATAAAAATTCACAAATTAGACCCAGGGCCTTTCGGATCTCACATTACTCCCTTATCTTCAAAAATCACACTACATTTAAAGAAGGCGTGATTTTTCACTGCAATACACAAGTTTGAATTGCTCTCTCTCTTTCTCAAAATTGCGTTATACATATTAATGAATTCATAAAAGTATACAATAATTCAAATTAAATTCAAAATTGAAATACATGGAAATAATATAATAAACAATTCATTTGATTAATATTATTACTAAAATAAACATAATGAACACAAGTGTCTTCGTCTGGAATTGATGGTAAAAGTGGACATAGTTCTGTCACTGGTTTCGAATGCACCTCTCTGTTGTTGAGAGTCTCTATGGCAGCACCTCTATTGGCTGACTTCTTATAGTTGCAATAATTCAGGTATATTAAAAGATCAGGTGATGTCTTCTTGTTTCAAAAAGCACCTGCTAAAAGTTCAAAGTTCACTGTGCAGTTCAAAATGATATAATGTGTCTTCTTCCTGTATGTTGACACACTTCTTTTCTGCTAAAATTTCATTTAACATAACCACAAAAGTTCAGGTGGTTGAGTTCATTAAAGGTTGTATGACTCTAGGGTCATTGAAATCCAAATTTGAGGCAAAGTTCCTTTTCACCAAAGTATTGTTCCTTTTAAAGGTAGTATGTTTAACAAATATATATCTCTATTAATGTCTCTCTCTCTCTTAATACTACTCTAAGTCTTATATCTAGACTATTCTATATAATATTATGTCTATTCTAATCAATCACTTTAAGTTATCAATTTGAGTGGGGTGTACATTCCTTTAAATAAGCTTTTTGTTATTATTAGGAAAGGTACTTACAACTAATGATATATGTAACTAAAATCGATCATTATATAATCAAAAATTTTCAATCAAGAATGAAATGATCATCTCAAAAAGCAAATGTGAATTAAAGTCGATATGTTCGAACAAAATGCTTCTTTGTCTGTGTTGAGCTTGAAGCTTGTTCAGTTGATCTTCCAACAGGTTCGACTANAAATGAAAGAATATTTTGTCGAAAATTTAAACATATTAATAAAATTATTAACTTAGACCCAGAGCCTTTCGGATCTCACATAAACTTTGATATAGAAGCATTGAAAAAATACTGTTTATACAAATCTGTATTTCATGTTTATATTTTTATCAATAAAGAGTAAAGCTCGTTTATATTTTTGATAACTGAAGTCTATATTACGTAAATCACTACTTCGAGTATGTACTTGATAAGAGTATCAGAATTACATCGATAATAATGACCTTCCAAATCCATCGTAGATACAAATAGATTAAATTAAATAATGTTTTATTACATCAAACAGATAATTAAAAACATAAATTATTATTCTATTGATAAAATGTAACTAAACAACTGACTGTGTAAAATGCAAACATCATTTTCTGAATAGGAAACAATTAATATGGTTGTTAATTTCATTAACAATCGATTGTTTCTGTGTAGTAATGCGTGCAAAGGAAACTGAGCTTTAATTCCATGTTGTTATATGAGTAGTGCTGCCACACAGATGGGAGTTGATTAGTTTATCGTGTTATAGCCAATATAAAATAAAGAGAATGGATGATTAATCGTTATTTTATAAAAACTGAAAATACAGACAAGTATGTTAATGAAATAAAAATTATTTGCTAGTTTATTTGGTTACAGCAACGGAACATCGAAGGGGACACCTTCCGGGAGGTCATTTTTGGGAATTGGCCCCTATTTTGCTGTTACAAACGTAAATAAAACTTCACTTGACAGAAACCTACGACCAACTAACTAGCCAGTGTTCAGTAGTATTATTCACTCAGTCACTAGTATATTATCTTTATCATTTTATTCACGATTGACTATAATTAATTATCTAAATAAGTAGCTTCGTCATGCCTTTGTTATAATTTTCCATTACGAAACCTACAAGTGCATATCAAAGAAAATATGTATGATACAAACAGAAATATATAATAGAAAATTTACAAATATATAATCATATATATTATTACTACATATTTTAAATAATTTATACTTTATTTTCAGTTGTATTTGCATACTTTTGATAATAACAAAAGTAAATTACATTTCAAATAATTTCAATAATCCAATTCATAATATTTCAGGTGTACACTAACATATACAGGTTTTACTTATTAAATACATTAAACATTTGATTAATATTATAAATTACTTCGTACAGGCAACAAACAAGAACACCATCAGGAGAAAATCGTGTACCTGAATTTTGCAACTTGTTTTCAGTATTTTTTCCTTTTTTTTTAACAGTTTAAACTTATACAACAATTGAAATTGTTGTGGACTTTATTCTTATATAAACTGTTATATTTTATTATCCGATATAAAGTTCAAATATTTGTGATAATACTCGATAAGATTTTGCTTAAAATAACTTGTTCCCCATTGGCGTAGTAAGTAAATAGTTATACACTTTTAACAGAGAATGTCGTTGGTGTTTGGTATAATATTTACATTTATTTTGTTCTTGATTCTGTTGAAAACGTCAGAAAGGTGCAGTAAAATATGGTTTGCAAATTTTTACGAAATCGTTCTGTATTATATTATAGAGTTTTTTATCGGAAATCTAAGAAA
This sequence comes from Centruroides sculpturatus, assembly GCF_000671375.1. Classification (NCBI taxonomy): domain Eukaryota; kingdom Metazoa; phylum Arthropoda; class Arachnida; order Scorpiones; family Buthidae; genus Centruroides; species Centruroides sculpturatus. The sequence goes on along the minus strand of NW_019385520.1, from coordinate 64,162 downwards.
ACGTTGCTTACAAAATATAAAATTAGAAATTTCTAACGACCCAACACGTTCTCGTGAAGGTCGACTAAGAATTTTAGAAATAGGACCGGCGGGTGGAAGAAACTTTGCATTTTATCCCGATAACAGTTTGTTAACATTTGTGGATCCAAATGAATCTTTTCGAACGTTTTTCAATCGAAAGAAAGGTCAATTCGGAAGTCTTCATTTGGAGAATTTCTACTGTACTGGAGCAGAAGATATGAATGAAATAAAAGACGAAAGTGTGGATATTGTAGTAAGTACACTTGTACTTTGCTCGGTGCAAGACATGGAAAAGTCCTTAAAAGAGATCAAAAGAGTTTTGGTGAAAGTAAGTTTATTTTTTCTTAATTTCATAAATTACAAGTGTAAGATTTTAAACTACAATTTGTTTTTATTGTTTTTTTAGAGCGGGAAATACTATTATTTAGAACACGATAGAGACCCCAATCATTTGATTCGGTTCTCTCAAAAATTGATCGAACCTTGCTGGAGTCTTCTAAATCACAAATGTCATCTTACTCGACGTATCGGAAATTCCATCAAAAAAGCAGGTTTCAGTCAAGTGGTACAAAACAATTCTAGACCGTATTTCTTTATGTTTGTACCTCAGTATTTTATATACGGTATTGCTGTCAAATAGCACAACTAATGCATCACATTTTGAGATTATTCCTTACTAAGAAAAAATTGTCACGTATTAATAATATATGTTGATACAATAATTAAGATTTAAAAAAATGTTTTAATTTCTGTGATTATAGTTTTGTTTTCTATTGTGTTTTAAAACTCAATAGACTAAAGCCCGGTGCCGCGCAGTGAGTAATAGTAACATCGGGAAAAATACGCATTGAAAAATTGAGTTACAGTAGTAGGGGAGATCGGGGCAAGATCGGCATGTTGAGCTTTACTTAAATTTTGTGTAATAAATACTGCTGTAAACTGAAAAAAAAGCTTTGCATATTGTCTACTGGAATGTTACCTTACTATAGAACTGGTTAAAATTAGTTTGGAAATAAAAATAATTAAAATAATTACAACTTTACAAGAAGAGAGAAATTGACGAAGTTGCCCCGGGTATAGGGGCAAGATCGGCAACTTCTCTCTTTTTGTAAAGTTGTAATTATTTTAATTATTTTTATTAAAGTTGCCCCTGGTATAGGGGCAACAGTAATGGGGCAAGATAGGCACGTATATAAAATTATGTTATTAACAATGTATAAGTTGGAATTCACTATTAAAACAAAGAAATACAAATCCAACACCCATTTAATATTATTACAACGAAATGCAAGTTCAAAGACATATATACATGAATAACAAATGCAAACATGTTTTCATTTATCATCTGTTTGATTTTTATCCTTTGCTTCTAATGTGGCTTTATGTTGCCGATCTTACCCCGCTAGTCATGATTTCGAAACATTAAGTACAACCCTGAGAACAGAATGCCAAGCCACGATCTGGCCACGTGAATAAGTTGAAGTTACATCCTTCTAACAGGAAAAGTAACTTTCGTTATCATGGAATTATAACAAAACCTGCCAATTCAATATAAATGGAAAAAAAATATTATATGGAATTGAACGAAAATGAAAATTTGCTTGATAATTCAACTACGCTTGTTGGAGAACAATAAAAACACTACACTCAACAAGCCACCAATAAAACTCAACTGCCTAACCTATAACCAAAGTCTCCTTTTAATTTGTTTTTAAAAAAAAGCGCTTGACAAACTTGCCCCGCATGCCGAAGTTGCCCCGGTCTCCTTTATATAAAGTAATAAAACGAAAAAACATTTTATAGTGTCTAAAGACAATTTGCTCTATTCTACCCTTCGCCTACCTCAGCATGCCAGTGACTTAGAGTCCAAAACCACAGAACGTCCCTTCCTGCCTCATTAACTCATAACGAAAAGTTTTTCAAGTTTATCCACATATGTAATAAATAACAGCTAATTTTTCGTAGAAAATTTTATCGGGTGAAATTTCCACTTGGAAATTAGCCCATGTGTTTTCCCCTTATTTTTTCAATCCAATCCAACTGAAATAAACATTGAAAGCTCAATTATACTGTCAGATTATGCTAAATTTCAATAGTGGTAAAGATACAAATTCATGTTATAGTTATCTCAAAAATTTTGATTGTATCTTACTCTATTACATACTATAGCCCTCAAAATGCAATCGCATTGTCAGAAATGTATTATATATATCCCGTTCCAGTAACCGAGATACTCTATATATCCTGTATCCAAAGTAAAATCTTCACCAAGGTATTCAACGATATTATTAGAGCATTAACATTCAACTTGTTAATGCTCAAATAATGTTGTCTATGCAGTTCAATCTGCGCTCTATATTGCGAATGACAAGATAACGTTGTTATTTGTGGTATTTTCAATTAATATATCATCACACTTTTGAGATCTGTGTGAGACATTTCTTAATTCTAGTAATCCAGAGAATACAGAACGTAATAACTTCACCATCAGAAAAAGACAATGGCATTGTTATTAAAGCATTCAAAAATACTTTTTCTGATTCTAACGATATTGTAGCTAACAGTTAGTGAAAGAAATACTTACTCTGATTGGAAATCTCTTATTAACGTAAAATAATCCCTCAATAGAAAGTCTCAATGCCACTTTCCCGTATCTTTTTATGAAATTTACAATCTAAATGAAGACATATTAAATATATTATTGTTTTTTAATAGTTTAGCACAGTGTGATCATAACGAGTAGGTTCTCAGAAAGCTCTATTCAAATAACTGTTGACAAAATTTTAACCAAACTTGAACACATACTTTATCCGTTACGCGGTTTTGATTTTCGATTAAAAATTTTCATTACAATTCTGCTACTGGATTGTAAATTTCGCACTTGCGGTTGAGTTAAGAAGTGAAATTTCATTGACAAAATTTGAAACTACATACTCAAAACAATAAAGTTTGAAACTTTTTTGAGATTTGTCCAACAGTTTTTTTCTATTGTGTGATCTGAAAACCTGGTTTTTCTGATCATCCTGATCTTTTGTTAGTTATCAATGGACATACTTTTAACTTCGATTCCACCGACATATTGCAAGCCGCAAATTGACAAAGATCTTGAAATGTGTTCTCCATCTGAAAACAGAATAAAAGAACAAATGCAACATTGAATATCAAAGTTTTGAAAAAATTTATTTTAACATTTTTCTTACCGTAAATGCCAAACAGCTTACAAGAAAAGAACCAATGAAACATACGAATGTTAAAATAATAACCAATCCAAAAATAATGTATTTCAATGCTTTATTTAATTTTATAAACAGATATAAGTAATAGCTGAAGCTAGTTCCCCATACTACACTACCGTAGATAATAATAATTAGGAAATTCATTTTACTGTTGAATTGCGAAACAAATTTCCATAATTCTTCGTGATGATTCATGAAATCTTTTAGTTTCCATTCGTTTTTTCGTAATGACACCAATTCGTTTGACAGTTGTTGAAATTCGGCTACGAACACTAATATAAGTAGTCCAATTAATAATAGAACAAAAGCAATTCCTCCAATGGTATAACTTGTCCATAAAGTAAACTTTATGCTACAGAATAATGCTTCGTATTCAAAGTGCCTTGTTTTATGCCATAGTGGATATGAAACAAAAATATTTAGTAATGCCAAGCAAAAGATTAACATTACGACAATGAATGACACTATTATAGAAACATAATTGATTGCATTGTATGCTCTCTGACTTTGAAAAATATTATGCTTCAATGAAATTTGTAGAGAAAGTTTGTTATTTTTTATGAAAGTGAATGTCGAAGCACTAACAAGTGCTAAAATTATACCAACAATATTCATCACAGTGAATGATGTTCTGGCCATTGAATAAGAACCAGCGCAAAGTCCGATTAAAATATTTTGGCACATTACAATAAAAAACTGTGCCCAAGCAGAAAACTCAACAATGCTAAAATACCATTTCTTTGCTAACTTTTGAACAGTTGAAAGTGATCTTTCGACCTGACAATTGCATGGAATTTGAAGTTCCAATCCAAAGATCAATGCCAAATTTAGAATTGGTTTTAGGAAACAATTTAAACAAATCTCTCTTCGTAAATCTGAAGCCATTTTGGACATTTAGTTAATTAACCCTTAGTAGTTACATAACAAATCCTCAATATGTCTTTCACTAACATAAGTTAATTAAGTGATCGATTTTTAATGACAAACTCAATTTTCACTTTTTCAATGACCTATGAATCTTATTAATATATGCAACAATTTATAATTAATAATATAACCAAAGTCACATAATATTTTTACTTTAATCACAAGGAAATAGGTCAGTCCTGTTTCTACCACTTCGATCTTCTGTAGCATTATGTCTCATATAGAATTGAAAAAATTCCATATTACTCCAATATTTCTATGACAATGTAAACTTGCCTTAAAATTCTACATATATTAATTTAGCTACAAATTTCACGATATTTATTGGAAATTCTTATAATAGCTTGTATTAAACGTCATGTTTAATATCTGCCAGAAGATATCATCTTCATGTTTACGTAAGTTTCTTAAAATCGAAGTTAATGTTAATGGATTTCGTGCTGCATTTTACTATCATACACTTAACATGTTTGTTACGGTCATTTATGTAATGAATTAAATGCTAATGATTGCGTGTGTGTTCATTTAATAATTATAGATATTATAATTTAAAATCATAGTTACTAAAAGATGATATTGCTGAAGAGTATTGTTCCGATATTCACAATCGATTAGCTCTAAACACTGCTGGTAACACCTAAATACGTGCATCATAAAAGACCTCCCTGGAGATCCTAGTGGTCTTTTTTAATTTTAATGAAAATAATTTCTTAGTATTCACATTTAAGACGTGGCATTAATTTGATATTCATAAAGCTGTATTTTCTGAATACGCAAACTACTTTGAGCAATATAACTGGGTAACTTATGTTTGGAGATTAGTAGACATATACTAAATTTTGATGCAGAATAATTTATACATCCCATTTACTAATAACTTCTGTAGGAAAGAATGTCTCTAATGTGTTTAACTATCTAACAAATTGAGTAGATTTCAATTTGTAAACACATTACTCGAAAATGGATAGCCTTAATATTTAAAGTATGCATGTGAAATATGTAAGTGCTTCGTGTTTACTTCAATAATGGAAGTATAAGTGTATAAGAGATTTATGAAAATCTAAGAGGCGTTTAGAAAAGGAAATGAATTTCAGAAATTTTTGAGCCTATTCAGTTTCTAAAACTGAAAATTTAGAAACTGAATTTTAGTTCCATGAAATATAAAGTGTCAAAGTAAAACATGTAATTGCTAAATTAATTAATAAAGAACAGATATTAAATAAAGGAAGTCTAAGGAGCTTTTCAGAAAATTTTGATGTTCTTTGGATGTAAAAATTTACAAAATGTTTTATTTATTATATTTTTATTGTATATTTGTATATTGTATTATATTGTATTATTATATTGTATATTGTATATTTATTGTATGCGATTACTGCTAAGAAAAGAGTCTTGAATGTATTGTCACTTAAGACCTTGTTTCATAAATACGTTTCTGTGCAATTTGGATCCAGTTATGATTCGTAAGCGCGATTAAAGTCTCAACACATTTGAAAATAACAAATTCCTAAAAATATTCGATTTACAGAATTTATTTTTTATTGTTTTGATATGGCAAACGATTCCAAAATTCAGTAGTAATGCATTGTACATTAAGTGATAAGCATCGATGGTTATAATAAACTCCCAACAACCTTTAAATGACCAGTAAAATATTTAAATGTACTACAAACGTTTTCCACCGTTACTCCCGGTTTTCTTCAAGTCAAATGAGGGTCTTCGCGTTCATAATAGAGCTTCCAAGCATTAGAAATATTAATCGCATTTTCGGAGTTGATGGAATTGCCAAGACCCCACTTAACTTGAAGAAAACCGGAAATAACGGTCGAAACGATTATAGTACATTTAAATATTTTACTAGTCATTTAAAGGTTGTTGGGAGTTTATTGTATATTATACCAGTAGAGGAGAAGGTGGTATTATGGAACCCCAATTACATTTTAGTGAATTGTAAACAAGGTATCATAACTACACCCACATTTTTTGTGCGAAAAGTACCGGTAACTAGTAAACTAAATGTTCCTAATTGGATTTTTCGGTAGTGTAATTATAAGTATGGTTTTTGAAGGCTTTTGTACAAAAAGTCCGAAAGTAGGCTTAGAGAAAATCCGGTGGTAATATGGAACCTTACTGTATATTTTCAAAAAAAAAATGCTTTAATGTAGCCAAAAACAAATAGGAAAGGACAAATAATGTTAAATAATTACCAAATTATTTACTCCAATGTATTTTATCGCAAAAATGCTTTTATAATAGAAAAATATGACCTCCATCAACAATATATATTCCAGCAGCTCTTTTTCGATATTCTCAGGAAGAATTGGCTTTCTACCTAGTGTCTTTTTCACAAATTGCTCTGGAGGAATGTCTGCTTGCAAATAGAAAGTTCGGAGGAGTTGAGTTCCATATTACTGTAAAAGCACCAATGGGGTCCGTATTTCACGCATCGCCATCTCGAATTAACTTATGTCTGTCAAGACCAAAATTTAAAAAACGTGAACATCACACAGATTAATATGTACCCCTAAGTCTCTGGAACGGAATACATGCACCAGTGAACCTACAACTACACGATTTATATTTTAAAAATAATTAAATTCACTTAGCATTCAAAACTTGCGAATTTTGAAAAAAGCAAATTTGCTGATTAAATACGGACAATCGTTTAACTGAAGTAAAACGGGTTTTCCTCTCGCTATGGATGTCTGCCTAGTTCAGTTCAGCCACATTCCGCAACAGTTCGCCTTTATTATCAGTTCGAAATGAGGTGGTTCCATAATACCCGCAGTGTTCCATAATACCACCTTCTCCTCTAACTATAAACGAGTGTGGTTAACTTGTATACAAGGTATCGATGGTTATTTTGATTTCTGACCATTTTGATTGAGATCGTAAATGTTTATTCTTATTATCTATCATTATTAAGAAATGAACTATTTCCAGGCGAATCCTTACTGTGTATTAAACACATCGCATTATTCATGAGCAAGTTTATCTGTGCCTTTTGATTTTTTTTTTTGAAATCTTTGGTATTCATCGTTACCCAGAAAGAATTCTATTCGTGGCTTGTCAACGAGCTGACCACGTAAAGTCTTCTGAGATTTTTCACGTTTGTAACACTAAAATAGGGTCAATTTTGCATCAAAATCCTGTCGGGAAGCATTCCCTCTCAGCAGATTGTCCAAATGTCGTGTTGCTATAACCAAATAAACCTAACCAAAAGGAATTCGACAAATTTCATAAAAAAACTGTATGTAATTAAAAGAAACGATAAAAATTTGGCATTTAAATTGAAAGAACTCATGAAATATTATGAAGAAATGTGGACATTTTTTCTACAGTTCAACACCAAATTTAATTTCGTGTTAACTTGCTTATTTCAGTAACCTTTCAACTTTGATTTTCGTCTGTTATGCACTATTTTTCCAATCGTAAATTAAAGACACGATATCTTTTGTTGACATTGGTAATTGGAAATTTCTTATTTCGTTTGTATTTTAATTGGATGCTTTGTTCATCTCCATTCTCGGTAAATATCAATTAATGCGACAGTCTACCGATAGGAGCATTCGGAATCAAATCCAGGCGAGCAACATTTCAAGAATTTCAAATGGGAGATCTGTCTGATAAATTTACCAGTGAAAGAATGTCAAACCAGTTAACACGCTCCTGAGAACGGTTGATCACGTGGAATTCTCATATTTATACGTGTCTAACACTTAAACAAAGGCCAGTTTATATGGAAAATCTTCTCAGGAACATTTCTTTTTGGCAGATTGCCAAAAGGTTACGTTAATTTATTCCATCAATACAAATAAATCTAACCTTATCCCAGATATCTCGAGCTTAGTGCATATCACTGTCTTGTCTTATTCTCAAGGACTATAAACACAAGGTCTGGACACAGTATCGTGACGCATGTACTATACAAAGCTAGAAACACTGTACACACAACCTCAAAGGTTTGTAGAGTGTTTCTAGAGCGAATTTGTTTATTTGTTTTTCCATCTGAATTAGTTGAATTTCTTGACATCTAGTTTTTAATGATTTCGTATTCAGCACCGAATTGTAAAAATTCGTTACTCAAAAGTGCTCTGTTTGTCCTGTTTTCCAGCTAATAGATCCTTGAGATTGATGACTTAAAAGTTAATATAAGTAATAGTTTATTACTGATTACAATTATATAATTTCTTATTCCACAATAGTACATTAACTACAAAAAACATGGTCTGCTTACATTTTAGATGCTTATTTTAACAATGTTTTTAAGGCATTAAACAGTACTTTTTCAGATTTGAAAAAATATTTATCGCAGGATTTACATAATATTATCATAAGAAATATTCACTAATTAATTATTTTTAAAAAACATTTTATTTATATTAATTAAATTATTATTATTATTATTATATACTAATTATTGTAAAGAATCCTGCTATGTCAGATTTGTAATATAATAAGAAATATTTTAATAAATAGTGATTGCATGCTTAGAGGACTACAGAATATCCTCTTTTAGTTAATATTTGCAGTTAGCAGGAACAACAGCCATACAAGTTTACTTGAATATAATCAATAAGAAAAATTCAAGTAAAATTTAATGTATATTTTATAATTATTATTCCTTCAATAACTTTATATTTTTATAGAAATAATCTTATATCCTGCATATAATATCTTTTAACTGTGAATATGTTACATTTTCTGAAGTAGCAGTTTAAGTGAGATTGGAAAATACAGTGTCAGGTTACTAATAGAAATTTTTTTTAAATATTTTATGTTATTAGATCGAAACTAAAATCTAGTATATAAACTGCTCTAAATATGTAATACTTATTCTAAGATGTTTGTAGTATGAATCATTAGTGAATTTAATTAATCATGTTTAAATTACAACATTAAAATATAATTCTCAGATAAGTACTAGTCAATAAAATGTCTTTAATAAAGTTGTAGTTTTCTGACAGGTTGTATAACATGTTGTGTAACTTATTAAACGGAATAAATGTTATAATATGGATGTTATAAAGTTAAATGTTATAATGTTTGTGGACTTAAAACATACTTTAAAATTTAAAATAAAATACAGTAATTGAAATTTAAACTTTCATTCATTTAAATTATATTTCATGGTAATTGAAAGTAATATAACAATATTGCATATTGCATTTGCAACTTCATGATCATTTCATTATAAAATAAACAATAAATAAAGTTGATGTTTATACTTGTTGGTATTGTCTACTGTTTAATAAATTTTCATAAATATACTTATTTGATTATCTATAAAAATAATTAAATTTAGTTTATATGCACAACTTCCCTCATTTAGGAACCTTGTTATCTTTTGCAAACACTTTTGAAGTTTTACTTCAAATAATATATAAAATATCAGAGAAAACCTTTCTTTTCTGTTGATCTAATTTTAATTTAGAAAAATGAGCTTTTGTTTGCAGTTTGTGTAATTTAAACATTCGTGTAAATATAGAAAACTAAATATATTCTCATTTTAAGAAATATGTTCAAAGTTCTTCTCTAATTTTGCATTTCAAAACTAAACAAATTTATCCTCGAACTGTATTATACGAACCATTGACATAGCTTTTTATTTTAAAACTTATATAGTTAAAACGTTTAATTAATTATATGTCAGAGTAACCTCTAAATGAAAATATACACTATTTGAATTTTTAAAAGGAATTCTGTGGTTCGAACTCGAAGGAACGTGCAGTTTCCTGCACGTACAGTACATAGCATGAAATCTAGACCGTAACGTTGGAACTAAGGATCCAATATAGTGGCTCCATAGGGAACATTGGTGTCTTCACCTTCTGTTTATAGACATTGCTATTGTGGGCCTGGCCGATCCCACGATGGGTAGGGAAAAACACTCCGCTTATTGCATAATGAGTACGGATAAACTGCCCATAGAACGTAAAAATACAAAAATGATGGCATTAATTTAAATTTATTTCGAAAAGAATCAAATAAAATTATCGCTATTTATTCTTGAAGAAAAGTCATCATTCTTCGGATATTCAAGAATTTGACAAAAAGCGAAGTTTATGTTAGCTACAACAGATCGCCCCCCTCTGTGTGGGCACTAAGAAGGTGTTTTAATCATATCCGTCATGTTTTCAGCTAAAACCACAATAAGGACAATGTCATTTTACATATATTAATCAAATTTCAAAGCAAAGTGGTGTTACAAGCGTAGGACAGAAAAGCCTGAGACAATCTGCCTGTAGGTCTCTTGGGCCTTCTTAAAACGGCCCAAGAGACCTACGCAATGCTGCAACAAGCACATAATGATAGTGCATGGTTTAAAGAGTTTCGAGAAGACAGAGAGCCAAGTGTCTAAAAAGGCGAAACGGGAGCCTTGCAGTTACAGAAACAAACATCAATACAGCTGCCATCATCTTCCGTGAAAAACGACAAATTACAGTAAGATAATTCACTAAAGACTTGGAAAAATCACATGCGCATGTCACGTGTCGGTGCTCGATGGAAGCCACGTCCATTGACACCTGAGAATAATGTCATGCGAGTTAAAACGTGCACACTCGTGTGTCACTTCACCGATGGTGGAAAACTTTTTGCGGTCAATCGTCACTAGTGAGGATTTGTGGCTACAGCACAAATAGTTTTTTCAGTTCAGTTAATTTTTATTAACGTACAATTAGCGTACATTTCTGGTTCCGCATTGTATAGCTGAGAGTAAATTAGTGTGAGAGCGGCCGGGAATACAGGGTTTGGATTGCACTCTTGTATCACTTAATCGGCTAGATTAGCCTCAAAGTCAAAGGATGGCGATAATCGTGTTTATTAAAAAGGTGGAGACATACGATGATATAATTTGGTTTCCTGTCAGGATTCCGTACACCAGCTAAAGTAATTAGAATATGCGCCGTAACTCGCGTAAACAAAATCAAGAGGGGACGTCTGCATGAATCATAGAAGGGGCAATCGAGAGAAATCGACAAACTCATTTCTAAACAAAAACAAAACTATAATTTAATAAAACGATATAAAAATGGTTACATACTATAACATAACAATATTCAAGAAAAATGACTATAAAAGTCTTCAATTCTAGATTGACCTTAATCTTAAGGTATTCTACCTTCTGGATACGAGAGACAGAGTTTACAAAAGTACTATTATAATACCTCCATATTATTCTTGACTTGTAACGTTCCTGTCTTTTTGGGTCGAAGTTCAATCTATAAAAAATGGCACTAAGTTAGACTATAGAATATTGAATAATGTGTTGTTCACGAATTTTAGCAGTATCCTCTATTTATACTATTTTTCTCCTCCAATAGAGATTAAGGATTAAGATCATCTGACAATGATCTAATGCTTACTAAATCTGTAGTCCATCGAATGACTAACAACTTTTGAAGGAAGTAAATTTGTGAGAAAAAAAGTAAACTTTTTTTATTTATCTCTTTTTTGTTTTAATTGCTGTGGCGAAAATTCCTTTGAATTTGTAAAATATAATATGATTTCTTTTTACAATTAGTATAATAATAAAATCCCTTTAAAATCTCACACTAGTATAGGTAATAGTAATAGGTACAAAATTAATCATTTACAAAGATAGTACAAATTAAAATGAAATGAGAGTGAACAATAAATAGTTAACATATTTACAAAGTACAGTTACAGACAGTAGCTCGCTTTCTTACAGTAAAGTAGGTTTACCAAGTGGTCCTGTTATATTTGGTTGACAACGTGATGTGGTGAAAGATATAAAATACAGTACAATTTTACAGAATATTTAACTCTATTGCCCAGTTTACACAACAGGTAAGTAATTGTGGCAGAGGATTATTGTTCGGAACTGCAGAGAGCACTTGATATTGAAACATGTGTGAGATCCGGAATTTTTGTGACGAAATTCCCGCTCTTTTATTAACTAAAATGTTAATTAATTAAACTTTCGTTTATGTAACGCCCTAGAAGCAAAACCGATTTTTAGCTGGGCTTGTGTAAACTTTCCGGTCATAACTAGCAACATCCATTGTTCTCCGCAGAACTTGCATCTCGTCTTGCAAGAAAGTTTACAGTTAGCATCTAAATGTCGTCATTTGTTTTAGATCCCTGGAACACCTACAACCTTTAATTAACTCCTGAACATCCGATCACTTGGTGGAAATTCCCCACAAAACCTATAAAAGACCGTTCTTACCCTCTGTCGGGGGAGTCTACGAACGAACGCAGGACTAATGACATCGCGCCGACTTTCCGAACCCGCCGAATTCCGATCTCCGATGAACCTCGAATTGAATCTTCGCAAAAGTCGCGAAGTGTTTAAATTTGTGCTCCTGTGGATAATAGATTTGAACATTTAAGCGCCTCCCCGAATTAAACCGATCAAGGAACTCCGTAAAGAGGTATGAAAAGCGGGAAACTCTCTCTCGAGCATATTAGACGGTTTACCGCAATTTCTGTAGTCTTTGATTAATTCGCTTGGTTTAATAAATTGTTATTTTATTTATTATAAATATGGTAGACTCCTTTACTCGTTACGCACTTTACCTTATCGTCGAGCCCTAGCAACTCTCCATTCACTCGCCTGACGTATCATCCTGAATAGTGACAGAGGCGGGCGATTTCTAATTTCCCTCTGATTCACACATGTAACATTGTTTTGTCTTGCAGTGGTTGACACAAGTCTCAGTTACTGGTGGCAAAACAGGCGATAACCTCGTGCATTTTAACGAAGTTGTAAAACACTGTTTACATGTCTTTGTTTCTTAACAGGGCTGGATGTTGGCACGGCCAACGAATATTCAGTCTGGTCGCAGTCATTTCGATTGCAACCTTTCAGTTTCAAGACCTATATATTTGCAGAGATAGTGTTCAGCACCATTCTCTTCCCCGCAGATCGCACAGAGACCACAATGATCCAAAAGAGAAATACCCCAGTACAGTTTGAAAATCACCCTTCTCGACAATTCTGAAAAAGGGATTACAGGTTTCACAATGATCTAAACCATAGATAAGTGCTGAAAGCCAGCATGGTTTTAGGAAGCAACTCATACAAATTGTTTCTTCCAATCCAGAATACATGCTTCTTCTTTAGATCTGAAGTGTAGAATTACCAAGATGGAGAATTTTCAATAAGCAACTACACTGATTTCATTTAACTGATTTCGATTAATTTTAACAATTTAATTAATGAAAGTCAACAAATAAATTAATTTTATTCTTTCGCTTAGTGACCTTATCAGGATGTAAATTAGTTTATTTGGAAATATTATTTTACGAAATATTGTATTAATAGAACGAATATGCATTTCATTATACATTAATAAGATTTAAATGAATGGATTTAATTCAGAATAATTGCTTGATTGTTGTTAATAGAATATGTTGTCATATTTAATCAAACAATAACTAAACGATATTTGTATTAAGATTATAAATAATAGTAAGAAACATTACCGAAAATTACTTCTCAGAAAATATTTGTTTATTTTCGATATTTCTCATTTACTGTTTACGAAAGAAGTAAAACTTTTCTAACATGATTGCTGTTAAGTAAAATCTATTTATTGATCCACCATATCCAATTTAAAAAATACAAATGTAATCAATATCCAATTACATTCGTAAGATTAGATTTAAAAATACAAACAACTCCATGTTAAATGAAATATTCCTACTAAATCAATCACTTCCGATCGAAAATATGATACGAATTTCAATTTCATTTTGCAGATGTTCGAATGAATTGTAATAAATGTCAATAGCGAAAAAGAATAAAATTAATTTATTTGTTGATTTTCACTGATTAAATATTGATTAAATTGTTAAATTCAATCGAAATCATTTAAATGAAACCAGTGTAATTGCTTACTGAAAATTCTGCATCTTGGCAATTCTACACTTTAGATCTAAAGAAGAAGCATGTATTCTGGATTGGAAGAAACAATCTGTATGAGTTGCTTCCTAAAACCATGCTGGCTTTTAGCCCTTATCTATGGTTTAGATCCTTGCGAAACCTGTAAGTGTGACGACACAAATCCACCATTTATCAGCAAAATTAGAAAGAGATACATTCGGTTTGTAGAAATTAATCTTTGGAGACATGTCCTTCTGTTATTATGGCAAACAATTCCTGGTTTGGATGAAACAGCGCCTTGTTCTGGAATTTTTAACATAGTGAAGAAAGGAAAAACCATGATAAAAATTTTCTTTTTCCTAATGTATTTCTTTTCATCATTCGGTCTTTCTTTCGTTAATAGAAACAAAGTTAAACTATTGTTGAAATTAAGAAACAAGTATTTTCTTGAAAAAATGGTAACGGAAAAGAATGCATTAATCAACAATGTAGCATTGTTTGTTTCATGTTTTGTAAATTTCTTCTTTATCGCGTATCAGTATTTAACTATAGTCATTTCTTATCCAGCTCTGGTAAGCAAACAGAAATTTGAAGGTGAAGCTCTATTATGTACCGTGGAAATTAATCTATCCTTGTGTTATCTTGCTGGTGGAATCTTTTATGGCTTACTTCTTGGTGCATTGTGTTTTTTCGTTGCAGCTAAAGAATACGAAGAACTTTTAAATGAAATGTACGCAATTAGAAGAGACGACATAAATTTAGAACTGAAACTGAAAAATTTCATGATGCAACACGAAGATCTTTGGGTTTTCATAGAACAGTTTAACACAAAACACAATTATTTATTTGTGATTATTTACTTTGGTATCCTTTGGGCAACGAGTTTTGTATATTATGCTTTTCTTTTCTTAGAAATATTCGAAAATATTAAATATTTGTTATTCGTATTATTAATCATCTGCACATTCATTTGTGTAATCTGTGGTTGTCTCTTATGCTCTCTTGCATTTACGGTAAAAAAACTTTTATTATTTAATATAATTGTTACAATATTTTGTTTCATTTGAACATATTTGTATAATTTGTAGATGCAAAATGCCTTCCAAGACATTCGGCAACTTGCAGATTGCAGTTTACAACTTGAACAGAAGCTAAAAGTAGGGATGACGAGTTGCTGATGGTTATTAATTTCTTAAAAGCCTTTATCAAAAATTAATTATTTTACAGATAATTGACTTTATGAAGAGATTTGGAAAGTTTCCATTGAGACTGTCCTTGGCTGGTTTTTATCACATTGACAAGAAGATCATTCTGAGGGTTAGTTTAGTTTTTAGTTTATTAACGTGTATTTTTTGGTCACGTATTGTATTAATATTATTTTTTTTGCAGATGGCAAGTACACTTCATTCTGTTTTCTCAGGATTAGTGAAGTTGAAACGTGTTACTAGAATTAAAACCAACTGTACTGAAGTACTAAAATCAAATTATACTGAAACTGATTATTAAATTACACAATTACTTTCACACAAATTAATATTAACTTAAATTGTATATTAATTGCTAAAATCTATATTATATTCAAAGAAATTTCTATTTATTTTCCATAGTGAACAGTATACAAAATATGATGAATTTGTACTTACAAGTAGAAAAAGTTAATCATATTTATATATTATATTTTAATAAAAATCAAATTTGATTGTATTGTAGTATTTAAATGTATCATTCTTTTAAATTACTTACCTTGGCTCATTGGATATACAGTAATCGAGACGAGTTAATAATGATAATAATAATAATAATTAGCGCAGAGCCCAAACGGTTGGAGTTGAAAGTTGAAATTTGGTACACAGTGTAGGGTACGTCACGAAAACGCACACCAAGAAGAGATTCCCCTTCCGGGGGAGAGAGAGACAGGATTAAGGTTTCGATAATGGAAGTGTTAAGTAACAATGGAATTGTTAAGAGAAAGCGACGTGCAAGACGCAGATGCAGTTTTTTTTTTCATTTTGCGGGAAATCGATCATAATTTTAGACCCATCTAAAAATTCTGTAATTAGTCTAGAAACAGGAGTAAACGATGCATTCTGTGAAAACGGATAAGGTTGAATATAACGTAATAATCTTAATCTTTGCTACCGTTACTTTTGCCCGAGCAACGCCGGGCCTACCTGCTAGTACATATATATTTCATATATTCATTAAATTATTACAATTATTAATTTATATACGAAAAGCGCATAACGTCTTCCTCTAGTATCAATTTACTTAGTTTCGAATTATTAATTAATGCACAATAATAGCCCGATTATTAATGGCGATCGTTTGACTTAGTATTAATACGTCGGACTTCGGGATGTTGATATATATGTTACCGCTAAAGCTCGAAAGTCGTTAATATGTACATTACCTAGTTAATCTGCAGATTAACTAGGGTGATCCGTTAAAGTTGTGAAAATTGTTCCATTTCTCAAATTACCTAGGTAATGTGCAGATTATCTAGGTAATGTGCAGATTATCTAGGTAATGTGCAGATTATCTAGGTAATCTGCAAATTACCTACTAGGCACTCAGTAAAAGTAAAAATAGTGATACTACGTGAAGTGAAAATAAGATCTTTGCTGGAATAACAAGCAACGTTTCTGTACGCTTAAATTAACATAATGTTCTTTATTTAATTTTCGACATCTAAAGAATAAAGTTATTACAATCAAACAATTGACAAATTAGTTGATAGAATCAATCATCAACCAATTAAAAAACATACAAAAAAATCAAACGATTTAAAATATTAATACAATTAGGGAATTTATTATATAGTTAACCACCTATGGAATTTCGGGACTTTGAGTATCTATCTGAACTGAGGGGACCGAGACGACTTCAATGATACCCTACATTCGAACCGGAGACGAAAAATAATAAAGTTATCATACTTTTTCTGATGATTGCATGAAATAATTGTGCAGTTAATGCTACCTATGGTGAGTAAAATGGCGGCTCGTCTCTGATTCCAGCAAACAGAAGAAAGGAAACAGTGGGGACGCACGTTCTAATCTAACCTAACCTATTATAATAATTTGGTTGGTAATAATTATAGTAATTTATTAGAATAGGTTAGGTTAGATTAGAACGTGCGTCCCCACTGTTTCCTTTCTTCTGTTTGCTGGAATCAGAGAGGAGCCGCCATTTTACTCACCATAGGTAACATAATCCAATTGTGCTTACTTATTAGTGCAGTCTAAAGATTGGTGACACTGAATTTCATAGCAATTGGTTTTTTCGACAAGCACACCTATTTGTGGTACATATATTTGTGCCTAGTAGGTAATGTGCGGATTACCTAGATAATCTGTACATTATCTACGTAATTTGAGAAGTGGAACAATTTTCACAACTTTAACGGACCACCCTAGTTAATCTGCAGATTAGCTAGGTAATGTACACATTAACGACTTTCGAGCTTTAGCGGTAACATATATACTATTATTTAAATATTTTATTTGAATTTATAACAGATCTCAATACGAATATAAACCATCTATTTTAAAATGCTTTCGTTTAGTTCTAATACGAATTTCTAGCCGAAATATTTCATGTATTAAAAATTTGAGTACTCTGAATTTAGCAGATTTATTCTTAGACAATTTACGGGAATAAATTTACTAAATAAAGAAGAAAATTTATGTTTTATTAAGATAGTATGGATGCTAACTGGAATTAGTAATAATAATAAACTTTACTATCATATAGTAGTGCCTATATTTATTGCAAAAAATATAAACATCCTAAGGGGCTTGGAGTTCTGGAGGCCCATTTCTTTAAGGGATGATAGTTTCCGAAGGGAATTAGTGTATACAGTATTGACTCAACCAAACGATCAACAGGAAAAAGTGTAAGCAAACATCAATACGACCTTACGTACAACAGGCATACCACTGCCTTGTCCACATACGCCACCTACCCGGATGTGCATGCGGACCTCTAAAAGACCAAGTTAATTAGGTAAGCCTATCAAACGGACCATATTCGTAGCCTGGAGGCTTTGGAAATATATAAAGCCAGCCTGTCCGGCAAGTGTATTAACTTTAAATAACACATCAACCAGCATGCATGCCGAATACCATCAAAAAGAGTCGAGCACGAACTCTGCAATTCCTAGGTTTGCCGCTATGCTTTGCTGGCGCTCGATACGCCACAGAAACTGGCCATGTTTTCAGTTTTATATAGTAGACAGATAAAAAAATAATAATGAATTCCTATTTCAAATAAAAATAATAATATACTGAATTATACTGTAACAATATAAAAAATATATATATAATAATTTATATTGTTAATTTATATATTAGCTAGGGATGTCACCCCTAGTTGCCGTTTTTGTATACCGTGACAGAGAGCGAGGGAACAGAAGGCTGATAGTGAATAGCTGGGCAGGTTGTATGATGCATTTGAAGCCAAGCTGTTCCGCTTAAGACGAATAGACTGTCAATGCTTAACTGAGAAACGCGGGTTCCAAATGGAGACTTCTGGTGCTTGGAGCTTTGCCAAGTACCCTAGGATCGACGACAATGAAGTGTAACTTGACTGAAGTCCAGCACGCAACACCAAACGTCGTACCGGCGCCGCCACACGCTGATCGGCGGAATAATAAAATGTCGTACGATACACACAATGGCAAGTAAATACTGCGTTGCGAAATACAAGCGCTTGACCCAGTGCCAATTTAAGTGTAAATACAAATAAAACCAGCAGGAGAAACCTTCCGAAGCCTAGACGCCGGGCGCTGAGCGGCGCATGACGCGCCAAGTGGCTAACTGCCACGTGAAACGAAACAATGGCCTTTGTATTGACCGAAAATAAAACGCAGTAATATAAAAGGCAATTATCCCAATGACGCGATATTTACATAGAATACGAGAACGACATGACAGGGATTATATCGACCGAAAAATAATTAATAAAAAAAATTAATTAAATAGAAACTTGATGAACCGATTACTCGGAAAAACCTGAAAAATCTTTGGCCTTCCCGGGAAGGATAACATCCGGAAAAAAATGCGGAAGATAATGAAACTGCT
This sequence comes from Centruroides sculpturatus, assembly GCF_000671375.1. NCBI lineage: Eukaryota > Metazoa > Arthropoda > Arachnida > Scorpiones > Buthidae > Centruroides > Centruroides sculpturatus. The sequence continues at coordinate 45,044 of NW_019385520.1, read as the reverse complement.
ACCCACACGAGGCGGACACTTAGCTGAGTCCGGCGATGTATTATTTGATTATGTAATCCCAGATTAACTGGTCGAAACTTTGATCGAAAGTCAGACACGAAACAAACACGTCTGTACTGGTCAGTTGGACAACTCAGATTCAATCACAGGCAAAGAGTCTGATTCAGAAACTTCATAGTTTTTTTTATTCAAGAGATTCTGTACTTTCAAAATCTTTTTCAGACATCTATTCAGCATCTTCCGCTAATGAATCATTGTCTGTTATTACACAAAGTAGATCTTTTTTTCGACGTGCTTCAATACGAACAGGTTTCATTTTGGAAAAACATACTTTATGATTAGTCAGTTTCTTATGCTCGTTAATTTTTACTTTGAAGCAAAATACATGTGACATGTAGAGCAAGTTTTTCTTTTTATTTGTGGTTTGGTTTGTTTGAATTATGGCAACGCAACACTTGGGCGATCTTCCTAGGAGATGCTTTCCGGGAGGTCTTTTTAAGGAAAACTGGCCCCTATTTAAACGTTACAGTCATGGAGAAAACCCGGTAAACTCCACCTGGCCAGCCAGTCCGAGCGAGGCTCGAACCCACGACCAAACTCCCAGTGTTCAGGGTATAAAGACCGCTTGGCCACTGGTGGGCCTTTAATTTGTGACTGTATATTATTAGGCAAAAGTAATCATATTGGAAATTATCGTATTCTGATTTCCGGTTTGTGATAAAACAAACGATTCAATGTATATAATTCGTCTCTGTAATCCAAAAGGTTTTTTGGTAGACGGACTCACAGCGAAACTTTTAGTTAGGAACTCACTTTTATTCTTTAAAAAATGACATATGCATTTCGGGTTGGTATACTCATCCAACCCCTCTTCAGTGCTAAGTTTTCAAAAAAAACATAAAAAGTTACAATAACCAATACATGACATAAATACATTACAAAATATCATTCTTTACTTACTCTTAAAGTAAAAGTTGTGTATGGGCTACCATCATACATCTAAACACCAACCAATTTTTTAAAGAATAAAAGTGAGTTGGTAACTAAAAGTTTTGCTGTGAGTCCGTCTACCAAAAATCCTTTTGGATTACAGAGACGAATTATATACATAGTAACATACAGCAGTCCAGATACAGAATTGAATAATCAAGTAAAATAGAAATGGATACAAAGTTAGCCGAACTTACAAAAAGAGCAGAGATACTGGAACATGACATGAACTACCTCAGATGTTTCTTACGTGAAGAAAGTACACCAACCACTATGAAGTTNAGCCGAACTTACAAAAAGAGCAGAGATACTGGAACATGACATGAACTACCTCAGATGTTTCTTACGTGAAGAAAGTACACCAACCACTATGAAGTTAAATTGAAAACAAATGGTTGGTGTTTAGATGTATAGTGGTAGCCCATACACAACTTTTACTTTAAGAGTAAGTAAGGAATGATATTTTGTAATGTATTTATGTCATGTATTGGTTATTGTAACTTTTTATGTTTTTTGAAAAATTAGCACTGAAGAGGGGTTGGATGAGTATACCAACCCGAAATGCATGTCATTTTTTAAAGAATAAAAGTGAGTTCCTAACTAAAAGTTTTGCTGTGAGTTCGTCTACCAAAAAACCTTTTGGATTACAGAGACGAATTATATACATAGTAACATACAGCAGTCCAGATACAGAAACGATTCAATGTTTAATCTTTGGAATAAATGCATGAATTTTGCATCATCGTTGGCATGATTGATTGTCTGAGGCACCTTAAGTCAATGGCATAGCGAACGTAACTGGCGCCTGGGACACGACACTATATTGGCGCCCCTCCCCTCCAGAAACAATTCTTGTTTATGTTGGAGACCATTTGGCGCCCCTCTGCGAGTGGCCCCCTTGTTCCCCTCGCTACGATAGTTTGTCTTTTTTTCGTATTCCTTGATATCTCTGTCTTCTTCCCAGCTCTTCTCCTCGAATGACGATTTTTAGCCTTTCCTCTCGCGCCAGTTCCTTTTGATCGATACGGTGTCACCCCCTATTCTGTAGTGACCCATCGGACCATTGAGTTAACCCAGGGGTCGGGAACCTGCGGTTCGCGAGCCACATGCGGCTCTTTAGTTCTATACGCAAATATTATTTATTTTATCAAAAAAAAAAAACATTTAAAAATCGTTCTGAATCGATTAATAAGGATTAGGAACTGATTCTATCTCAGCCACTTGTACTCGCTTTTCACCGCACCCCTCTCCCGTGACACGCGTCGTCACTGTCGTCAGTCCGTCGGAAGCTCTTGAATGACGCCGTCGTCGGATGTTTCTATTATCTAATTCAGCGTTTTTCAACCTTATTGAATACGCGACCCCTTTACAAGTTAAAAAATTCTGGCGACCCCCTAGGGCCATATTTAAACTATATCAGTAATTTTAAAAACTATGTATTTAATTTTCTTTGTGTTAAGACAAATTATTGTTGATTAAAATAGAAATTTCAGGAGAATCGACAATAATTTAACACACATAAAGTATGAAACTTTCTTTAATTATAACATTACGCACAGGGAACTGTTGACCTTTTTATTTTAGTATCTGAATTTCAGCTTATACTTTTCTACTTTTTATTTTCTTTTGCAAATCAGCTCAACACTTTTTCCGCTATCGTTTTCTGGGGTGAGCCGTAATTGTCGCTGAAATTGTAGGTTTTTAATGNAAATTATTGTTGATTAAAATAGAAATTTCAGGAGAATCGACAATAATTTAACACACATAAAGTATGAAACTTTCTTTAATTATAACATTACGCACAGGGAACTGTTGACCTTTTTATTTTAGTATCTGAATTTCAGCTTATACTTTTCTACTTTTTATTTTCTTTTGCAAATCAGCTCAACACTTTTTCCGCTATCGTTTTCTGGGGTGAGCCGTAATTGTCGCTGAAATTGTAGGTTTTTAATGTAGTGTAAGACCTACAAACACTTGTCTTTTACTTCTACCCGAGACCCCCCGTGTAATACTTCGCGACCCCCTGGGGGTCGCGAACCACAGGTTTAAAAACACTGATCTAATTTGTTGTGAAAAACACAACTTATATATGAATAAATAGGTTAGTTTTTTTTATCAAAAAACTTTATTTATGCGAGTACTATTTATTGTTGGCAAGAGAAAATTTTATGGCTCTTTAAAAACTTTGAAATTTTGTAAATTGTAATTTTGGCTCTTCCGACTCAAAAGGTTGCCGACCCGAGTTAACCAATTACGATGAGGTCAACAGAACAGCATTGCCAAATCTGGTTACTTTACGCCAAATTGGGCTACTTTTTTCAGTTTGACGTTAAAAAAAGCATTTGGAGCATTGGCGACTTTTTGGGCTACAAAAATTTGACTTGGCTACATTTTGGGCTGGTTACACATATTATTTCATCCTTTGTTTTGCGCCTAGAACAGAAATACCTTTGTTGTGTCTTCTCGTTTTGTTTTTATGCATAGTAAAATTTATATAAGTTTTATAATTTATTTATTATTGACATTAAAATGGGTAAATGGACAAAGTATTCTCGATCCTTTCGGAAAGAATTGCTTCAAGATAAAATTCTTAAAGGTAATCGGATTTTTTTGTTTTCACTAAATTACAATGGAACATCCATATTTTTCAGTTGATGGTTTATTTTGAAGTTTCTTTATATTGACTTTTTTAATGTACAGCAGTGTTTTTCAACCTTCTTGAATACGCGACCCCTTTACAAGTTAAAAACATTCTGGGGACCCCCCAGGGCCATATTAAAACTATATAAGTGATTTTAAAAACTACGTATTTAATTTTCTTTCTGTTAAGACCTAAATATCGATCGAAAAACCAATTGTACTTTAAAATAAAAACGCAAAGCCTTCTCACTGAAATTGTAGTTTTATTTATTGTAGTGTAGGACCTACAAACACTTGTCTTTTTCTTTTACCCGTGACCCTCTGTGTAAGGCTTTGCGACCCCCTGGGGGTCGCGACCCACAGGTTGAAAAACACTGATGTACAGAAACTTACTACATTATTATAATAATTACTAATATAAAAACCATCGTCTGTGTGTGAATTCCTTACAATTCCTGCAAGTTTTTCCGATACAGGTAAAATTTTGGTTATAGTCGTTTTATGTCATGAAAATTTATCACTTTTGCTTTTAAGTGCAGTAGCTCGTTTGCTAATAACAGTGCTTCAAGGAATCCGTAAGAGCTCGATTTTGTAGTTTATTTTTCATTAAATTTAATTGCAAAAAATACGTTTAATTGCTGCACTTGAATGAGGAAGCAATATAAAAATCTCCTAAATGTCAAAGTAAAGTAAAAAAATATAGAAATATAGAATAAAAATGAATGTTTTGAAAGGTACTAAATTGAAAAGAAAGGTATTAGGATTTCATGAATGATACTAGGAAAATGGTGTTGGTCAATTGGTACTGGGACAAGTAAAAAAATACTAGATTAGTACAAAAGTACTAGGTGGAAAAAAACCTAGTTCAAAGGTAAATCAAAAGTAGCCAACTGCTCGAGCAGCAGGCTACTTTTGGGATACGTTTTAAAAATTATTTGGCTACAAGGGCAAGAAACATCTGGCAACGCTGCAACAGAACAAAGGCCGAAAGTCAAATTTATGAAGGGAAAATGGTGGAAAAATAAGAAAAAAAAACAAGGCTCAACAAGCCACACACTGACAATTAGATAACAAATCAAGTAGCTTTAATAAAGAAGTTCTGTTATTTCATCATGAGTAATTTGGCAAGGAGGAGGAAGAAATCCAGTAGGCAAAATCGCACGAATATTACTTCTAATCAAGCCACTACACTCAACATCATCGCACTTAGTTATCTTTAGAAATGAAAGAAGACATTATTTTAAAACTCTAAAATCTGTTAATATTTTGAACGTAAATTCAATTTACTTGTAGAGGATATTAAGATTCATGTACGTGATTAATTAATATACCAATCATGGTTCTATTCGTTTATTTTTTTTATCATTTGCATTTTTACGTTTAACGATTCAAAAGACTGTTTACTACTAGGAAATCATGCAAAAACGTTGACTGATCGACTAACTAGCACACATGTAAACAGAAACGTCATACAAAACAAAACCAGAGAGAAAAGAGAGAAATCACCAAACGGCCTTTCTCCCATGATAAAATATATATATATACGTAGAGCGTAAGACTGCTAGCGTTATTATTTTATCACATCACAGGAGATGGATTTAGTACAAAGAGCGTTCTTAATTGAAACCGCCAAATTGAAGCCAAATTCAAAACTCCACCAATCAACAAGATCAAAAAATAAAAATAAGAATATTACGTAAGACGAGATCTATTATTCCCTACCCGAATAATAAATTGTAAGAAATCCTTAAACCCCCAAAGTACCTTACGTAATTTATGGACGGTCCGTTAGGCCACGGTGCTACCACCGTGTAGACACACTTCTGCTAAGTCGGCCCGGAGCAAATAGTTAAAATTTCGTTGGTGGACCTGTTGTGTAGTTAGTTGGCTGTAGCTACCTGGGCCTTAATCTAGGCGCATGAGAGGGATTGGCCAGAATGGCAGTATTGCCTGAACATCTTCTGTGGTGCCACACGTGAAGAGCACATTTAATGCATTTAAGGTCAGTAAGGAACTGCAAATATTCCTCTTTCAATTTGTCACAACCTGTATAAAAAATATTTTATAAATTAAAAATCATTAAAAATATTATTTGTGAAATTTGTATAAATTTATATAAATTCGCTTTATTTTCTTTTTGTGATTACGAAAGAAATGTTGTTGATTTATATTTTTAAAATATTGTTTTAGTTTATGAATTAACAAGAAACATTTACAGAGCATTTATTTTGAATTTGTAGGTATATATTTATTTATTTTTAATCATTTTTACATTGAAATGATTGACCTTTCGAACGTAGAGAATTGTCTTTTCGTGCTTATGTGGTGTTTATAACAATTAAACTAATGAAACGTACCAGACAAGACTTTCTGCGTTTATTTGGTCACTGTTTTTAGTAAAAACTGTTAAATTTGACTTAGCAAAGTTGCTAAATAATACGCAAAAAATATTATTTGACATAAGATACATCATACTAAAAATTCGATTACATTTATTCGGACTATACTTGTAAACAGTCGACACTGGAGACTATTAAAGTAAGTTGCGTGTAAAATGAATTTAATTTACTTTTCTTCCAATTTTAATAATCTTAGTGACGTTGTACAAACACACCAGTTCAGTTAATTTGCATAAATTTATGCTTAAAAGTCAATTAACCAGTGTACGGTTTTTTTTAACTTCTTCAAAAATTCTTTAATATTACATCATTTTTGTACAATACACAAGCAAGTCAGTTAAGTGACTTATGAACCATTCTGTTTTTTATACTAATATCCTGTATAAGTCGTTAAAGAGATCCTATTTGAAGCGTTTCATACGCTGAACTTCTCACTTGTCAAATAAATTAGACTTATGCTCACATATGGGCCTATTCCACAAATATACAAGACTTGTAATAATTGCTGCATGTTAACTGATTATAAGGAACTTTATCAAATCAAATCTGCTTATAGCTAGTATATCTTCTTATAATTTGTAATTTGAAAAATTTGCAACAACTGTAAGCATCAGGGCATAGGTCTGTTACTAATTATAATTAATTAAGAATGATTTCTAAATTAGGAAGGATACCCCAATGGTAAAATATTAATACTTTCATTATTTAATTTTCCAAAATCTGGTGTATAAACTTTGGAAACTGCGTTTTAATCTACCCTTGGTACAATACTAATATTTTCCTGTGTAGTAATGCAAAATTTATCATTCACCACGTTATTTTCATTGATTTCGTTCACTTCTATTGATTCACGGAGATATATTCTTCATTACAGCATAAATATTTTAGAAAATAGTAATTTTGATAATGGATAAACCAGAAAACAAGTGTGAATTAGTGTGTAACAGCCGTTCGAAGAAAAATTTGAATGTTGCCTACGTATACGATATAATGATACGTATATTGAAAACTTTGGATAATTCCGAAATAAAGAATTGCATGAAAGTTTGTTCATTCTGGAAGGAAATAGGAGAATTCATATTGAGAGGAAGGATAACGATTGCAGTTGAGGTGAGTTATACTTTAAGATAAGAATAAACAGAAAACCTGTGTAAAACATGTAAAAATACGTACAGTGCGATTACGGTTTACACAGATTTTACTGTATTTTTCGATATTGTGATATTTATAATAAGCAACATATACTCATGCAGTTAAAGTGTTCGTGCAATAGTAATTTTAGCTTTGCCAACATTTCCGATTATGTGTATAATTTTAGTTTCATATGGAATCAAATACATTAGTTTAGTATAGAAAGTTGTGTGCGTTTCCTTCTCGTTTGCATCTCGTCACGAACGATAGCAACGCAAAGAGACGTGATTGGACAATAAATCGTTGAATCAATTTTGAATTTTTATAATGGCATAGCATGTTTTTAACCTTCTGTTCGAATTAAACTTTCGTATTAGTAAATCTGTTGTTAAGTTTTTAGTGACTNTTTAAGATAAGAATAAACAGAAAACCTGTGTAAAACATGTAAAAATACGTACAGTGCGATTACGGTTTACACAGATTTTACTGTATTTTTCGATATTGTGATATTTATAATAAGCAACATATACTCATGCAGTTAAAGTGTTCGTGCAATAGTAATTTTAACTTTGCCAACATTTGCGATTATGTGTATAATTTTAGTTTCATATGGAATCAAATACATTAGTTTAGTATAGAAAGTAGTGTGCGTTTCCTTCTCGTTTGCATCTCGTCGCGAACGATAGCAACCCAAAGAGACGTGATTGGACGATAAATCGTTCAATTAATTTTGAATTTTTATAATGGCATAGCATGTTTTTAACCTTCTGTTCGAATTAAACTTTCGTATTAGTAAATCTGTTGTTAAGTTTTTAGTGACTTTCGAGTGATGTGGTAAAGACATCTGTAACAAGACAATTTCCGTCCCTAAGAATGTAAAGGAGAAAGCAAGTTCTACTCTTTTTAGAATGAAGTTACAGTAGAGCATCGATTATCCGACTCAATTGGGGACTTCGGGTTGGTCGGATAACTGAAAAAATCGGATAACCGAAAAGAATGAAAAAAAGACATTATTAGTATAGTATATTGGTATATCTCATGTAATTTGTATATTAGTATATTGCTATTAACCTATTTCGCGTTGTATTTTCATCGATGTTAATCCTAACGAAATTTTTTAAAAATAATAATCGTCGCTATTGTATCGTTAAAAATTATTTTATTGCTCAAAAAACAAACAACCACTCATAATTAGAAAATTAAGTCTCGTTTAAATTCTGTCCTCCATTTCATGGTCGAGCCAGTGTTGCCAGCTAAAATACGCAAAAATTTAACAAAAATAATATTAAAGTAGCCAAGCCATAGCCTAATAATGTAGCGCCACATCACTAGCGGACATTTGAAATTTGCCGCCTAGAACGGTCAGTTAACCGATGTGACGGTTAATCGGGGGTCGGATAATCGATGCTTCACTGTATTATTATTTTGTTCTTGAGCAAATATTTTTAACTGGCTGCTCATTACCTGGTTCCTGATTCTTAAGCTAATACTTAGTGGAATCGCATTATAACGAAGTGGGGACCTTCAAAAATGTTTTTCAAACTGAATTTTCTGTAAGGAAGAACGCATTTTAAATGTTTAAACGGTTAAATATAAAGTCTATATATATGAAGAAAAGATGCTACGTGTTACTGATATCATTTCTTTTCTAATGTTCGTGAAAAACTTCCACAAGAAATTGCCCACATAGTAACTATAAGAAGTTGAAATTTTTGCGCGATTATCCTTGTGCAGCAATTTAAAAAAATTGGAACGAAGAAATGGAGATGAGCTACAATTTGAAAAACTGTAGACCTATAAATTACCGCCGTTGCCTGTCTGTCCTTCCTTAATCTAGAGAAAGGAGTTAGATAGGTTAACGTCGAAAATATTTGGAAAGTTTAGAGGCAGGAGGGCTCGATTATATTTGAATAAAAACAGAATATCACGTTGTTTCAATTGAAAAATTTTCCATGAAAGATGTTAGATATATGACCAACATGACGGTATTGCTAGCAGAAAAAGTATCATATGTATAGGGGCAAGACACTTGTTTGAGGTGAAGAGCATATAATTCAAATTAAATAAATTAATACAGATAACTAGAACGTAACGATTTATTTTGTTTATATCAGTATCCATTTTTTTCGAATAAAGTTCGTTGACACAAACCATTTTTATTTCCTTTATTTTTTCTTACAAATATTGACTCGAGAGCATTAAAGCCTTCTTTATACTGTACATTGGCCTCTTTTGCCCATACATCTTTACAGTTTACGTTAAAATTGCTGTATTTAGGCCTACATAATTTTCTGTGAAGGTTCTTCGTGTGTGCGTTTTTTTAATAGAACATTTACTCTAGTGTTCTAAGTGAAAAATATAGTAAATAATAAAATTTAAAGACACATAAGCAGCCGTCCTTATAGCCGTGTTTGTGACAAATTATGGTTCTTGTTGAAGTTAGTACACCTCGTTTTAGTAAAACCTGCAACTCGTTAGGTTCTTCAGAGTTCGCCCTCTTTCTTTGGTACAATTGTTTACTAAGTTGGAAGGTAATCTTGAAGAGGGAAAGAAGTTTTCGCGTTGTAATGAATACAGGTAATGCTAGTTATAAATATATTCGTACAATTGGAAAATTCGTTTTATCGGTTCGTACGGAAGCTGGGTCAGAGAAAATGTAGGGGAAATACGGACAAAATGACATACGTACAAGATGACATAGGCAACATAATTCGAATTTGTCGGTCTCAAGCGCACAACTGACCACGACACCACGTTATCCGAGCGGCTTTTACCAACCTGTCAAAATGTGAACGCACTCCTCTCATTCGCCCGGGTGTCATGGCCGACGACAAGAAATGATACGTTACGAGTTTTTTTCCTTGCAACGAGTTTTTTGTATAAATGGTAAGTTTTTCGCTATTTTATCTATTTGTGTAGCATTTATTTCAACCCTCAAGAATTTGTTGTTGCACTTAAATAACTTTTTCCATTAAAAATAATATCTTTGTATTTATTTTATAATTTTGTTTTTTTTATAACAAAATATGTCCATATTTTGTTATAAAACATTTATAACGTTATATGGACAAAACGACATACATAGGCAACGGACATAATGACATACCTGTCATTTAGTCCATAAGAGCTTAGTCGAGGAACTTAGCTTAACCTCTTAACGTTTCNTATATGTAAATGTATATATTAGTTGTATTTTCTCATTTATTGTGTTTATTTGTAATAATGTATTTTAGTTTTATTATTCCTGTTTACTGTTTAGCCTATGTTAGGCTCAACCCTGTATACCGCGATATTAATTCTTTTGTATATTGGGCTTGTTAATAGTTACCTTGTAAGTTATCTAGTTAAGGCTGTAACGGGTCTTCTTGCCGGTACTCATGCACGGTAACCCGCCAACTTGGGTTGGTCTTGGTCTGTCCTGTAATTACTTTCTAGGGGGTACTGGCAAATACCTGCCAATTTCCGTGTGTTAACCCTATAATATGTTTTGTGCCGCTTCCACTGTAAATAGGCACTGTCTGTCTCTGCGTGCATATTGTCACTTTCAATCTCTGTACCATTATTGGATCATTTTGTAGTCACCGTTTTTTGCTCCCTGTATGTGTTTCATGTTAAATCAACGGACCCGTGTAGGCGCTCATGGATCCCACTTCATCCTTCACCACCTCTCCTTCCCCCACCTCTCCACCTTCACTCACCACTCCTTCTTCTCTCTTTCCTCCCCTTTCACAGGCTATGCTCACTGCTCGGCCATGTCTTTCTCTCTTTAGTCTTTAGTGGATGATCTCGATTAAACTAACAATATTTTTTCCTATTATTTTAATATTGTAAATGTTTAGTATATTTTTTTAGGTAAAAAACCAAAGATGAATGGTGTAGAATATGACAGTGTTGTGATTTACCAATAAAGAGTTATGAACCTAAAATAAAACCGTATGTCATTTTGTCCGTATTTCCCCTAAATGTTCGTTAATACGAGGTTCGTCGTAGCGAGATTCACTGTATTTAGCTCCAGAGAAAGTAGAACTAGAATCTGAACCGGAAATGATGGAGCAATACTTGTAAAGCCGCTAGAAATCGCCTTAAGCCATTTATATCTTGAAAGAAAACAGTTCTGCTAAGCTGCTTTGCAGTTTGTAAACAATGTTTTTATGTAAATCACTTAGAAATTGTGTGAAATTTTATAATTATTGTAATATCGATGCGGATGATGCGTTGTCCCATCTGAAAAACTGTGGCAGCCATCTTGAAGTTTCTGTTCAGAACTTTCGAACTTCGCTCCAATACTGCTGCAGCTGAAAACTTGTTATCGACATTCAGATGTTTGTAGCGATACTTCTCTCTCAAGGCGTTACCATGCATAAGCAATAAATAGAATTTCTCACTCTCGCAGATATCTGGGATTTTTCATTTATTGCTTTCGGAAAATTTTGTGTCAAATTGCACTTGCACATTAGACATCCTTATGATTCAAACATGGTTTTTCAATGTGTATGGGCGAGAAGAAAATTGATTAAAATTTCCTTAGAAAGAAGATGGAAGTAAATTCATTTATCTCGAAGTATGCAATAAGAAATTAAAATCTTCGAATTAAACGTTATCACTGACCGATTTTCTTTCTACACACTTGTGTGAGTAACCAGGACAGTAGATCTTGGTCTTTGCCTCTTACGGGCTCCGATCGCGAGATCGGCTCTCGTAACTTTTTATAGGAGGGCGGTAAATACGCGAAACCGATCTAGACTGCAAAGTCCAGATCTATGTCAGGATTCCTTTTGACACCAGTTAATCGAATTTGGATACGCGGATTAACACGCGTAGGATGCATGCAAAATGATGGTTGATCTAAAAGACGGCAGAGACATTTCTTAACAAATGAACAAATATTTAATAAAACTAAATAGATAAATTCATACAAGAATGTAATACTCTAATACTAAAACTAACCTATGCTTATTTTACGGGAGCGTTTTCGAGAGAGAGTTTACATCAATCTATTTTTAATAATACCTTCACCTGTAGGTCCTTAACATCTTTCCTCTTGTATGCTTTCTTCTTCAAGGATATCTCTTCCTTACTTAATTCTGTATATCATATTCTTATAAGAGTTCGTCTCCTATCAATAGTTGGTTTCTTTGTATGGTCTTTCCCTTTTATTGGACTGCCTTATATCGTATGTCTAAACTTCTTACGTATTTCCTTAGTATGGCAATTGTCTCTTCTTTATGGACTGCTTCGGAGGTATTGTATTGTACATATGGCAGGACCTTCCTCTAACGGACTGCTGCCTTTCTGTAGGTCAAACTTCTTCTTCTTTCTTTCTTCTGCTTCGATGGTGTTTATATGGAGATTTTAGCTCAATGTAGGCTCTTTCTCCGAGTAGACTTGTGTATGTGTATGATCGCTAGGCGACCGATTAGCCGGCTGTATCGAACAGCTATACGTACGCGCGGGAAATAAATGCCTTCCGGAAGGACTTTTATGGGGAACTGGCCTCCTATTCAGTCGTTATAGGCAAGGAGAAAACCCGGAAAACTCCAAGCAGCCAGCCTGTCCGACCGTGGCGCGAACCCACGACGAACCTCCCAGTCTTTAGGGTCTGGTCACCACTACGATGAGCGGCAACGGAGACCACTCGCCCACTGGTGGGGTCGTAGGTCAAACTTCATATGTTAACTTCCTTAAATGGACTGCCTCGAGTGACGCAAAAACTGCCCTTATATATCCTCCTCCGGACCGTGTGAAAAATTATCTACTCATCAACAGTTCGCCTGGGAAAGGAAATCAACTTCCTTTCAAAATTCTGCTGATTCCTTTCTTTTTGTGTAGATAAAATCTTGGTGAAGTTCGAAATATTATTTTCTCTAAAATTTTAGTTTCTTTCTGAACCTATTATATTATCTATAAACTTTCTCACCCCTTTCGTCCCTCACACTTGAATGAAAGGGAAACATTTACTCTACTTCATGACAATGTTGGTGAGAGAGAGAAACTATGAATTTGTAGTAATTTTTAATTACTACAAAAGGTTGATTTTAATAAAGGTTACTTACTAAAGGTTGATTTACTTTACTTACTAAAGGTTGATTTTAATTCAATTTAAAGTCGAAGTTTTCATAATTTTTTTTTTCTAAATGTTGACGATACATATAGCTTTTGCCTTTAAAACTTATTAAATTTTTCTGCAAATGTTGATTTAGTGATAATACTACTAAACATTAGCATTTTGTTGTGGGTTCGCACCTCAGCAAGGAGCTGGCCACTACTTAACTGAGTATAGTGTTTATAAAGTTTTCATTATTGAAAATACAGGGCGACCTGAAAGTCAATTAACCATTGCAAAGACCAAACTTTTATTTTATATAAATGCTTTTGTTGTTTACAAATTTTAAATAATTGTTGAAATGAATAAAAATGTATATTGTTTAATACACGAACTACAAATTAAATTTATTGTGTATATTCACGTGTAAACATGGAATTTACAAAGTAAATCACGGTTAACTGACTTTTGGGTTACCCTAAACTGTGTTTGAATTCGTATAAACTCTTAAGTGAAATATTTGTTTGTTTTTCATATATAGGCCTTACCACGTGATATAATTGCAATCACGAACTTTTATCCAGAATATGTTGTTCGCTACTTCAAAACACAAAATGGCAACATGAACATCTTGACAGGATATAATGGATATTTGGACGAAAAAAAGGATAGAAGCGATAAAACTAAGATAAAACGACATTTATTGCGGTTGGATGCTCAATTTCGTAAGTATCTTATCAAAACATTAGCAAAATGCCCACCAGTGTCCAATGGTGGGCATATTATTGATGTTTTTATTGAATGCGAGTCGTGGGTTTGTCTCTCACCAGTGGCTGAATACGTGGAATGTTCCGGTTTTACACCTGTCTAATACCCAATTAGGGGCCAATTTTCTATAAAATGTTCTTTCCGGAACGCATTACGCATAGAACATTATTTTTGCATTCTTATAGATTGCATTAATTGAGAAGGATCGTGGCAAGATTTTGTCAAACCTCACTCCCACTATTTCTAGAGAATACGTTTTGAAAGGTGGATCAAATCGCCAAATCACATTTAGTAAACACATGTGTATTTGCAACTTCTTTGTTATTAATTCAGGTTTCCTGAATGAGGTCGGTACTTGCAATAATTACGAAAAATTATTCTTTGCATTGAAGTCTTTTCAGAGGCACCGTATCAACATTTTCTGGCTTGGCTCTATTTTTACCTTAAAGAATAACTATAATCATATGTTGGAAAGTTGCATGTATGTGTTTTTCAGCATTTATTCGTAAGTTTCATTTGAAAATATTAAATTATTCGTTCAGCAATTAAATAAAAAACAAACAAACAAAATCATGGGCATCATCTATTACAATATACAAAATAATATGAATGTGAGATAAGCAGTGGGTCAGGGGTTAATCTCATACTGACCACTTAATATGCACAGGCTGGAAAAGCCCGATCTCGGGGTCGTTCGGATGGCTAGGAGGGCGAAACGAGTGGGGAGTGCGTTGGTAAGTCGACAGATTTTCTCGCATAGACAGGAGACAGGTTTAACAAATAACAAAATACAGGTTTATTTTATAACTAAAGTTAATTTACAGGAGTATACATAAGGAAATTACTGATTATTGGTTAGATGTGGATAACACAAATCTATCTATAATTGCGATCTAACTATTCACTATTTCGCGTGAGAGAGTTTACAAAGGCTCTAGAGTTATATTTTCGGTCAGGTATACCTTATGTTAGAGAACGGTATGCGACGATCATTCTGGACTACGGAAGCTGGCTGTCTGTCACAGGCTTATATGTCTTCTACCGGCTTCTCCTCGGGACAGGATCGGGACTGGACGGTAATCAGGGCTTCCTGATGATCGCTCGGAGCGATGGTCACACTGAAGGGACGATCGCCCTGAACTTCCCGTGACAATCGTTTTTATTCGATCGTCGTTGGCACTGAGCCAACAGGTCTTTCACTCGTTATGCTGACTAATTAGCACGCGCACGTTGACTAATTAACAAATGGAGGATGACTTGATTTTCTTCCTTCCTACCTTGACGATGTTTAAGATTCGACATCTAATCTATTTCCGTTGTAACTTGCGATAATTTATTTTTTTATTCTCTAATGTAAAAATATGTTAAACTCAAAAATTTACGCCGTCAAAACCCTCGGGCTCACATGAATATCAACTTATAACTTTAGCAAAATAATTAGAATTAATTCAACTATAATAGATAATTAGTTTTATTTGTTAGAAAGAAGTGCTCGTATGTTGAAGAAACATACGTCAAATTTTAGGATAAAGCGAAGCAGAACTAACCTTAGTCTCGCTTCTCTGTGGTTAAAACATCAGTGCCTGTCCTCGCTGACAGACGATCCTCTCGATTGAATATTCAACTGAATAAGGGCTTGTTTATGATGGTACTGACTCTAATGTTAGATGCTTCACACAGTCCTTATTCCAGAAAGTTTTGACTTAGGGGAAGACGAAGCTATATGACATATCCGGCAAGCCTGTTGTGTTTACGTGAAGCTGGCATGATTAGTACAGTTTGTCCAAAAATGTAACTTGTCACTATCTCGGCTCAGTTCCGTTTAACTTATCAGTAACACTGCAATCGAGAACAAACACTTCATTCATAGTCAAAATATCTACAAATCATTCTGTTGACTTTGAAAAATCTGTGAATTCAAGGACCCATGCCATTATTGCTTTAATGGAATAAAATAACAAACACTTAGGAGGCGATCTGCCAATTGATGATACCTCCTGGGAGGACTTTCTACGGGAAACTGGTTTCTTTTTACGTGTTACACACACGAAGTAAAGTACGAAACTTCCGTAGCCAGTCCGTTGGGCGGGCATGAACTGCAACCTAAAATATTGTAGACTTCTATGACAATGGAAGAAAATCTGTAGGTGGATAACATCATTAAGCCACTGGTGAGGATGTAAGAGAAGTTTATGGAATTTAATATGAAAACGTAACGTTTTGCAGGTAAAAATAATCATATAAAGGAACGGCGATATTCTCAAAGGCTCGTTAAACTTTATTCAAGTCCTTCAAGAAATCTGTTACCAATATGGATCGCTGTTTTTCCTCAACTTCCCGGACTGAAAATAAGTCGTTTCGTGTTTTCAAAAAATGAAATCGAAGAAAAGCTGAAACCTGGTCCCACGTGGTTTACAGAATTGACGGACATTTCTAAAGAAGAAACGAAATGCGTCCTGTGGATTGTAGATGATGAACTTGACGACACCTTCAAGAAGGTTATACCACAATGCGCAGTAAGCGGGATATCAGATATTAGTTTAGGTCGAACATACAGATGCATCGTGTTTTCGGGGAGGATGGTACACGCATTATCATTTAATCTGCCTACAGATCTTACATTACAACAAATGAAAATTACAGAATTGAAGCAATACAACATTGCATGGAACAATTGTATTGTGTTATTTTTCAACCAAACCTTCATGAATTGGTGCAACAATCGATCAGGCTTTCCCGAACTTGAGAATTTCAGTAAAGAATTTCCCAACATCCCGATTTTGTTTTATTCTAGCTACCTATCTTTCGGTGTGGAATACATCCCGAATATTTCTGAAAACACAAGTACTATAGAAGAATGTATAGAAATTGCATCTGTTGCAAAAATTGTTTTATTGTGGATTGCATGACTTGTAATTAAGTTGTTAAATGCAATTTTAAGGTACTTTGTTTAAAAAAGATGTATGCCTCGTATACCACATTTAACTTTTATTCAAATCATTCTGTGTATTTATTAAAGATGAATTGACATTAAAACTGTATAAAATACGAATGTAATTAAAATTTGAATATGACTTAATAAAATAATTTTTATTCAACAATTTTACTAATGTTTTTTTCTCTCTTCGCCCTAATGCCCAGCAGTTGCTAAAAACAACTGAACATTAATTCTCGAGTGTTTGCATCTCAACTCGCTGGTCGCCTGACTTTTTTTGGGTATTCGGTATGTGTGTAACTAACATCCAAATAGGAACAAGGTTCCTGTTGAAAATCTTTCCAAGAGACTCCCAAGTGTTGCGATGTCATATTCCATAGAACGAAATATGACTGCTGTGCGAACACTAAGAGGATTTCTTATAGTAAGACCATTATGATTTCAACCAGACCCACAGTGGAGTGGCTGAGTGTTGAGGGACAGTGCGACATATTCGGATCGACCACTCCTGAAAAATTCCTGAATTTTCGACCAGTCCGGATCCGATTGCAGGTCCAAAAGCAGCAGACTGCCATCTTATTTCTTAGTCCATGTGGCTGTCGAACTATATGCACTAAGAGGGCCTATTAATGAAGATCTTTGTAAGTTCGGCCAGGCGAACAGGTCAGGTTGTGAGGGGCGGTGCCTGAGAGACCACCTATGGAAAGAATGCTGCCACTACACCCACAATATTTTCTTCCAGTATTGAAAATTTCTCCAATTCTTGACATGCTCTACCTTCATAGAAAATTGCAGAAATTTATGTAAATCCTGAAATACGTAAATTATTTTTTTAAGTACAGTACCTAAGTAAATAACTTTTTTTCATAATTTAACAGTGTTTCTCTGCTTTTATTTAAAAAATGTGTTTCTTCCTTTTATCTCATAACATATGTGCAAATACACATCAATTCCTCAGTAACGGCAAAGGAGCCGAATTTTTCGCGATATGGGAAATTTCCTGCAGATAAAAGCTTTGGTTTGAACGCGTATAATTTAAAGAATAATAAAAGCCTTAAAGGAATAATTTCAATGAATTATTATAAAAATTTCTAAGAAAAACATATTTAAAACACTAAGACTCATTACCTAAAAATTAAATTTTTGGTTATGGAATTTTATTTAAAATATTTTTGTATTATTAATTATTATATAAAGTCAAAAGGATTAACTTTTACGGTAGAGATGAGTTTTTTTTTNACATTTTTGATATCTATCAGTAGATTAACTTTTATTTTAAAACTATTTCTAAATAAATATTCTAAAAAACATTCAATTTGAAAGTGTTTACTTTGTTTTCATCAAGGCATCAAATTAAAAAGTTATGCAATTTTAACTGTCTCAATAGATATTGACATTTAGTTGATATGATTTTTAATTTTATAATAATAAACTTCAAAATATCAAATAATCAGTCTTTGTCTTCTGATTAAAACAGACTACATAAATTAAATAACGTCTTCACTTTCTTTTCATTAACACCAGTGACAGTCCAAAACAGAATTCTTATATTCGGAGATGATGTTTTTATGAGACTATGCTCACATAACATGATTTAAATTGAAACAGTATCCTCTGGTAAATTAGCCAATTTCACAATAAAATACATAAAGGTAAAAATTTGAAACCTTGGCTGATGGTGTTTAATGTTGAAAGGTCATCTCCTTTTATAAGAATTCTGATTTGGACTGTTGCTGATGTTAACAACAGAAAGAAAGTGAGGATGTTTACAAGGTTTTTTTAAATATTTACTTGTACTGTACAGACTGCATATGACAAAACTTATGTTATTAATCTCAGCAGAGGTTGTTCTTTGAAAAATTTTCGCATACATTCAATGAAAGTCTGCCATTGCAGTTTAGTTGTCTAAATTGTTGTGTTCAAAATTTCAGTTTAAGATTATTATATTGTTTAGATATTGTAAATTATTTTTTAAAAAATTTTTATTTTATATGAATTTTGTTCCAAAAATTTTATTTCAGTTGTCTGCAAAGAGAGAGTTGTTCTTTCGTCAGGATGGGCAACCAGTTTCTACTAGTATTACATCTAATACAACTACAACAACTACAAGCACAACGAATTCGGTGACGTTAAAAGAATCTATATTCAATAAAGAAAAAGAAATTGTAAAAGACATGTCACATTCAAAGGAATCAGATGGTTATGTTGGTTTTGCCAATCTCCCAAATCAAGTCTATCGTAAAGCAGTCAAAAGAGGATTTGAGTTTACATTAATGGTTGTAGGTGTGTATTATTTTTAATTTCATCTATTCTTCATAAATAATAATGTATAAATTGTGTGTGTGTGTGTGTATTATTAATTATTATATAAAGTCAAAAGGATTAAGTTTTACGCTAGAGATGAGTTTTTTTTCTTTCAAAGTGTAAATGCCAATAACGAGTAAAATGTTCGTTAAGTCCGATACAATTCGATATATGACACAAGATTCTCCCCTCTTCCCACCACCTTAACCTTTAACCACCAAAATTTATGCCATATGTATAGAAACATTCCTATCAATTTTTAAAATTTATGGTTTATTCTACTTAATGAATCTGAACACTAGCACCCTCATTATGGAGATCTGATAATCACTACTACAGTTCTGAATAGTCTATTTAAGATACCCGTCTTGAATTTTTGAAGAAATGTTCGATGTTGTTCGGAATTCGAACACAATTTACCTGACGAAGGCTTATAAATAGAACCGAAAAACGTTTAGTAAAGAAATTTAAATACTCCAGTGGTAAGGTGTGATTTAATATCTAGTTATAACTAAGTATTTGACAGATAAGCAGGAATACATCATAATCGGAGTTGGGAGTAGAGGAGTCAAATCTTTTTATGGGAGTCCGGAATCGATTTTAAACAATAGCGAGTCGGAAGACGACTCTGTATTGTTTCCGCGGACTCCCCATCCCCGTAGATAAGTATGGTTTTGCCAAAATGCGGAATTATAGTTTGGTTATATAAAAAATGTATACAACAAAGTCAGTGTAGGGGCCAAATTTAATAAGTTTTTCGCAAAAGCGGCACAAGTACTAAATTGTACATGAATAGAGATACACAAAATAAGGAAAGAGATTCCGATTTGTGCCCAATTCACTCATAGTATTCACTGGTTTTCATTGTAGTCTCAGTCTAAACAAGCGCATCAAAATCGATGGGTAGACAGCTGTTTCAAGAAATTTTTAGAGTAATATTATAAAAGTGTCTGGTATTTATGTGTCTGGCTAAGAGCAGGAGATATTATTCTTTAGTAATTCTATCTCCAGATGAAGCGAACTTCATAATTTCAACTTTTCCGAGTGGCTGTGGATTTAAAATCGGGATCTATTGATGTCTGCCTATAGACACCATGGTAAGAAACCATATGAGGTAAGAGAGAGGAAGATACTATTAAATGAAACTGGCGCAGAAGATCAAATAGGAGCACTTTTTAGATTTAACAGAGTTTAGTTTTTGCAACTGCAGTCAAAATTTACACAGTTTGGCTTACATAATATGCATTCAGTTTACATTGCGAAAAGATGTTCGGTAGAGATGATCTTGCAGGAGTCACTTGTGGTCTTCTCGGGACGATTCATGGTGATTACGGACTACACTTTTAACACAGTATTCTAACGAACTGAATGCCAAAAATAAGACAACTGACGTATCCGAAGGCTAGAAATAAATGGGTTGAAGCGGGACGAGCGTCAAAGATGAACAACTGAAATGGATTTCGTCAAAGGATGACTACAATGGACTCTACACGATGATTGACTCGAGATGGATCAGAAAATTCAACTTTATTAACTAAACGAACCTCCTTGGTGACAAGTGGAGAATTTTACGTCAGCTTCTTATTGGAGTTTATTCTGGTTCTCCATTCTAAATGTAAACTTCATTCCTTACTTATCGGAAATAATCTAACTCTGCTGACAATGTTTTTGCAGATGTAAATACGATATTTGGCTCTGGCGTTTCTCGAATTTTTCTTTCATTTGGAAAAAATTTTGGTCAAGCTATTTGCCTGCCTGTCCTTCCTTAAATTAATCTTGAAAACGGAGTTAGGTAGATGAAATTCGAGACAGATATGGAAGACTTAGGGACAGGATTCCCCTACGACAACTTCATATGAATTTTCGGTCCGAACTGGAACTACGTATGTACAGTCGACCCCCTATAACGCGGTAGATACGTTCCGCTTTATAAGAATTTCGCGTTGTAGGAATCCTTAAATACATGAGCCAATCGCAGTCCGACACGTGTGAAGTTTACGGACTACGGCTGTTTGAAAGGTTTTCTTCCATAAAATTAATCGATTCTAGACTAATTCGACTCAATATTTCCAAAACACGTATAATTTTTTGGAAATAATCGGTATAAACTATGTCACAAACAAAAAATTGTAGGATTACTTACCGAGTGCTTAAACTTGTTTTCGTCGCGGAGCAGCGCACCACACGGCGGCCGCGATTTCTGATAAGTTATTTTTCTGCGATAAATTCGTTGAACTTTGGAGACATTATTAATAGAAATAATTTTTATGGCCATTGAATAAAAAATGTTTCTTTTACAAGAAATGTATAAAATTACAGCGCCGTATTAGACTTACGGTACCTAATTTACATACTGTACAGACGATAGTAAACTCAACTTACCCGCCTAAACTCTCCGTAGCGTGGCGCTAGACGGCGGAGAGTATATATATAATTATAGTAAAGTTAAAATAAATTAAGTTAATATATAATTATATATACAGTACCTAATTTATATATAATTTATATATAATAATGTACAGACGATAGTAAACTCAACTTACTCGCCTAAACTCTCTGTAGAATGGCGTTGGCGATGGAAAGTAGTTCGGCAGCTCGTCCACTATTGGTCCAGATTCGACCAATCCTGTCACGACACGAGTCGGCGATGACCTTTTACCGCGTTCTAGGAGTCCCTTACAGCGTCTTTATACGAATACTGTCGCAATTTTTTCGCCGCGTTATAGAAATCCGCATTGTAGGAAACCGTGTTATAGGGGTCTACTGTATTTGATTTTAATTCAAATAATTTATCGTATTTCAAAGAGCTTTCATTGCCTGCAATGATGCATTTCATGAAGTTTGGGCTCTGAATCTCCGTGTTGAAGAAGTCTTCACAATCCTCCATCCATATCTGATTTTCTTGCGATGTCAAGTGGTGGGACACGAGAATAGAACATACCTTGCGCTTTCCCAAACCCTTAGTCACAATGAAGCAGATAGTTTCACGATTGATATTGACTTCCGCCATCATTTGTACTGGGAAATCATGATCCTTGGCGTAGTGCGCCATTTGCGAAGAGTTGCCACAGCAGCATGCCAACATCTTTCAGAGAACTCTATTGTCACAGGATGTGTTTGTATTTAAATATATGAAACTAACTGTACTTATTTATCAGGTTAAAAAGGTAAAATTTTGACATTTTGTTTTTGTCTAAAAGTGACTAGAAAA
Organism: Centruroides sculpturatus; assembly: GCF_000671375.1. Classification (NCBI taxonomy): domain Eukaryota; kingdom Metazoa; phylum Arthropoda; class Arachnida; order Scorpiones; family Buthidae; genus Centruroides; species Centruroides sculpturatus. The sequence goes on along the minus strand of NW_019385520.1, from coordinate 22,623 downwards.
AATGCTCCATTCCAGAACGTTCAATGCGGACTAACTAAAGAGAATTTTATTACAAATTTTAGAAAATACATGCATCAGCAACATTTGAGAATATGAAACTTTCGAAAAATTCCATTCGCAGGCTATTTCTCCAACACTTCAAAGAAGCCACAATGCAACGAAGCCTAAACATCTTATCTGAAAAGCATTTGGAGAAAGCATAGTCAACAAGCAGACTTTCGATTGATTTCAAAAGTTCAAGAATGGAAGTTTCTGGCTTCAAGATCCAGCAGCGATTCCGCGATTAATGACGACGTACTCCTGCAACTGAGACGCTAACCCTTGGTTGACCATCAGAGAATAAGCATACTCGAGTGTTCCAATACATTTTAAAAATTGTGTGTGTCCAATACCATCATGCAATGCGCAAACATGTACAGCAACGTTGATCTTAGAAAAGCTTGTTAGTCTGGGCCAGGAGGTTTAGCGTCATCAACTTACAGCCAAGACCTGGTGTCAACTAACTGCCGTCTACTTCTCGCACTGCACAACTACACTGTCAATATACATTTCAATGACAATATCTGAAGCTTGTAACTTCTTTCAAAGAAAACCGTAAGTCATTCTATGCTGAAGGGATTGAAAGTTTGCTGCAAAGTTGGCAAGATGTGATTAATATTGATAGTGATTACCTGCCAGGGTAAACTTAATCTTTGGTCACTTAATTATCAATAAGTTTCTTTCAAAATGTCTAAATTTTACCTTTACAACCTGAAAAATGCTAAGCAGCTGAAAATTTAAAGGAAATATTCTAATCAAATGCATTTGCTTAAAAAATAAATAAATAAAATATTTATTTTTTATAGAAAATTATTAATCATACTAAAACTGAATAACAAAATTTACTACGCATAATTTAGATTGGAGTGATGGTATTATACAATCGGCGAAGTGAAAAATGTCTTCCGAGTGGTTTTTATGGATCCCATTAAGGTATTTAATATTAAGTATAAATAATTGCTATATAATTTAGCAAGCTGTGAGACTGCACCTCCTACCAAATTACCCGAAACGCACAGTCATTAGTAAATGCCAATATACAGCATCTGTGTGTGTTCATTACTCCATGCAACGAAAGGTGGGATTCATCTGTCCAAAACCCTGTGGTTCTTGTGCAGTTTTAAATAAAGCTCGCGTTGCTAATGTTAATTTCTAAGCAGTATCTGCCGGTGAAATATGGTGTGGTGATTGCAATTTGTATGGATACAGAATCATGACACCACGAAGGTTATGCCGTTTATAGGATAAAGGAATACAAAACTATCTTGTATCTTTCATAATTACTGCTAGAGCCCAATAGCTTTTTGTGATGCCAGATTGCCTTTTCCTAATCCCAAAGCACTTGTACAGAATTCTATTAATGATAGCATTCACTTCGTCCAAACTATTAATTTCTTCAAAAATCAATCGACGTGATTTAGTAACTTAGCACGTATGATGAGATTTTTTCCTCCTTTTAAGTTTTCTTTTCACCTTTTATGTAATTTTTGCAAAGCTTCTGATGCTGATTCTTCATTCACGTAGAAGAGGCCGTAACAACTAAGAAAACTTCTAAAATAAAATAGTATGAGCATTCATAATTTGAGTACCATACAATGATATGAGTGGAATATATGCAATTAAAGAACATACTTTCTTTATTACTCTTAATGCTTTCTTACAAAAGTATGCTATTTTCGTTTAACATTTCATTACACATTTTGCCTTCGTAGGACACACTTCTCAATTTCAGGAGCCCTGAGAACACGGTGTGAAGAGAACTGGCCATCTGAAAATGGATCTACTTACTTTTCCACTTTAAGAAACTGTCAATAAAAATTTAATTATATAAAATTACCCTAAGAGGAAATCTTTTTGTTACAAAGAAGAATCCTCCGACTGAAATTCTTATTGAAACTTTACCAAATCGTTTCATGAAATCTAGTATCTTGACAATAGAAAAATCATTATTCATGTTTTATCTTAATGAAATGTAGCAAAGATTTACTTACGTTTAACTTAAGTTCGAGCTGTAGATTTGAAGTGGCAAATCTTCGAATGTCTTGAAAGGAGTTCTGCATCTATTGAGTGAAGAATACGTTAAAGTTCAACAAATTATTTGCACCAGGAAATTTACTGCTTAATTTTAAAAATTAGATAAAGTTTTTCAGCTTTCCCGTTTGCCTATTCCTTGCCCCATTATTTTCTTTTTTAATTTTTAACTATTTTGGCATTTTAGACTTTAAGTGGATTTGGTTTGATTTGATTGGATAGGGCAAGTACATATGAATAATCATCTACTGAGAGGATGTTACCCCGGCTCGAAGTAGGATGTGCATACCTAGCAAGCCTTTGGTAAGATGCGAACACGGAATAATCATCAGATATTAGTAGTTATATCCATCCACTCGATCAAGGACGAAGAGGGACTTTTAAATCATACTCTTCGCGTATTTGGTGGGACCTCCAATGTAATAGCATGATGAAATGAGAGAAGAATTGATATATTCGGGCCAGACTGCCCATGAAGAATTGCTGGAAAGTTGCTAGTTCCGGATTCGATTCCTTGCCCCTGGACACTAGGCTAATGAATTAACTCCATTACTTGCATTTAAATGATTGTTTTTTTTTTTCAGCTGTTATATATAACAGAGGGAAAGTATGGCGATCAGTCAAAAAATGACAACCCCAAAATTTTTATATTCTTGAACTTAGGTCACCTTCAAACGTCGAAAAAAAATTGGGGGTAATTTCTGTGTGTGGGTGTAAGGATTTTGTTCATCCTGTTTGAATTTTAATAATTCCTGTGCTTTTTGTGAAAAATTTTAGAAATCTTTCAGGGCGATTAGGGGATTGATGCTGTTAAATTTTGGTAGTTAAAGGTCGAGGGAGTGGGAAGATAATGAAGGTCGTGATTATCTCCAGTAGGGTCGGATTTATTAATGATAACGATTTTATTTGTTATTAGCATTTAGAACCTTTTTTTTGTAAAACTCATCCATTCCCTAAAGAAAGCTTTTTGTCGTTTTAAAAATATAAAATGTTTTTAATAAAATATTTAACAGATGATACCTCCAGAATTATAAATGTTGCCAGGATTTTGAGAAACTCGTTGCTCGTTTATCTTAATTAGGGATGATATTCACGCATGGTCGACATGCATTTACAAACATAAAAATGTGTACCATAAAAATTTATCTTGTTTAAATTTTTATGGTACACATTTAAACTTTAAAAACAAACTTTATCCAACTTTATTAAATGAAGAGTTTAAATTTATATTCTAAAACTTACGGAAAAAGTAAATGAGCACAGCAGAAAACCATACAATATACATGCAACTGTAACTAAAACGACAACTCCTAACATCATATATCGAAATTCGTCATTCATATGCAAGAATAGAAAAGTGTAATAACAAAAACTTGTTCCTGATGTAAGAGTAATGTATAATGCTACAAATGGGTAATTTATTTTACTGTTCAGTTGTTCAACAATTTCCCACAGAGCGGCATGTTTATTAATCAGGCCTTTCAGTTTAGGTTTTAAGTTATAATCGTTCATTTTTATCGAAGACAATTCTTCTGAGATACTCAAGAAGCCTCTCTTTGTAATCCACAGGAACATTCCTCCTAAATAGAGTACATACGCAAAAAATCCACAACAAATGATTGTCAGCAATCCGCCTTCTATACTGCAAAACAGAGCTTCACCATAAAACAATTCTCTTGATCTCAAATTAGGGAACATGTAGAAGACGTTTAGTAACTGAAAGCAAACGATGAACAATGAAATAGCACAGATTAATTTCGTGTGAAAATTGTGAATGAAAGAATGAATTTCTTTAATTTCACTTTTCTGAAAACACAGAACTTGTTCAGAATGTATTACTGGGTCCAGCTTTCTACTTCTAAAATACCGAATAAGAAAATTGCAAGAAATCGCAAGAAGTGCAACTGCAAATTTAAACAGCGTGGCACCAGTTTTGAGAAATTTAAACCATCCTGTGCATAAAGCAAAATCTTTCACGTATGGAATTAGGTTCATCCACAAAATTATAAAATGCTCCCATAGTACTATTTCAATTAACCATAAATAAGCAAATTTCATAAAATTACGGAATGTGTTTCTGTTTTTGTGACTTTCGCATTGACAAGTAGAAAACGGGTCGACTGCAAAAATGAATGCTGCATCCAAGCATGGCTTCAAGAAGAATTTTAAGCAGTAAATTTGCACCGGTTTGTTATTCATAATTATTTATTAATAATTGTATAAATTGTTAATTAAACCGACGACTACTGTAAGATCAAAGTAGATGATGCTATACAGCTATGAATACTGTTGTAATAATGCTATTATATATGCTATTACACGCAGTACCTTACATAACAACATGAATCAATACGGATCGAATTGCACGATGAACACAATACTCCTCGATCTTTAATTCTAAATTTAGAATATCCTTGCAAGTGCATTTAAGTATTTATCATTCATTCTACTCTGGTTTTGTTTGTTAAAAAAGAAATTTATCGATTATCATTGAAATAGCAGAAAATTTCCCATATATTTGGTAATTTACATTAAAACGCTACGGAAAAGAAATAAACATTAACAAGACCAATGACATAACTTGTTGTTTCATAAGCTGCATACGTGCCACGTGATTTCAAATTCAAAATACTCGTAAAATTTCATATAGAATTTTTTAAACCTGTATTACTGAATGGAATTTTGTAGATGTTTTCAAAAAATTCCTAGTAAATTCTTTCAAGTTTCAAAGTTTGACAGAAGTCGTTTTTAATGATTTGGTTAGGATTGATTGGATACTCCATGAAACTGTTGGACGATGTGCCAAGGAGGATTCTTCACTGGAAGACTTTCTATTATGACACTCTTCTTGTTTATTCATTGTATTTACTTGTGAGCACTAAATTGCTTTCTTTATTGCTATACCTATTAAACCACCATAAGACACCAAAATGGACTTAGAAAATCACTTTATACTAAAGTGATTTCTAATTCTCTAAGGCTAATCTCATATATCATAATATGGTAAGAAATTTCGTGTTGCACAATATACTAGGCTGACCTACAGGAATTTTTCATGTTTTAATTCAGTGGACCTTAAAACAGTTAGAAATGCAAAAAAGTTGTTTTTTTCTTGTATTCATATGTTAGTGTATGGGAACACTATTTTGTTTATTCAATTTTAAGCTTAATAACTCCTGTGTTTTTTGTCAAAAATTTCTGAGGTTTTGCAGAGTGGTTTACATATGAGAGATGAATGTTTCCAGAATTTTCCCGGTAAATTGGACCATTGGTTCGAGAGATATGGCTCTCACCACTTTAAAATCTCCTGAACCAATCTGGACACCTGAAGGTAATTTTTAGCAATTCGCATTTTTCACCGGATGCTCGCCCTGTGGTGTTTAAAGACAACACTATTCTATCTGGGTCATTTGATTCATTCTTGTTTATTATCAACAGTAAAAATGAATAACAATAGAAAAAGTAAAGCTTTCTGTTGCGTTCCAAATTACAATATCAAAGCCTTACGGAGTCTGATACAGTAGAGCCTCGAAAACTCGGCCTAATGTGGACCGAAGGGAGGCCGAGTTTGTGAAAATGCCGGGTTATCGGGAATGGGGTTAAAAAACTAAGTATGAGTGTTTCCTCAGAAAATACTGTACTGTATTTGTATGTATTGTTTACTTGAGAATACAACAGAGTATAAACTGCCCAAATACCCTTAAACAAAGGAAAAGTACGACCTTTATGAAGGCATAGAGCCTTTACTACATGAAAATGAAAATTAATGAATACACAATGAATACAAGTCATTATCAGGTAAATTACTGTGTACAGTAATTTACCTGATAAAACAGATTCCAGAAAAATACTTTATGAGGCATAAAGCTGTCTATAATGAAAATTAATTAACTAAGGATTTTTTTGCCCTGCCAGGGTGTGACCGAGTTATCCGGAGTGCCGGGTTATCGAGTGCCGAGTTTTCGAGGCTCTACTGTATAAGTTTTCGTTTATTCCCACACGAAAAACAGATGATTATTCGGAAATCGGTCGGTTATATTTATGAGCTTCTCCAAATTCCAAAAGAGTGAATTAGACTTAAGAATTGGTAGTTTCCCGATTGTCCAGCTTTACACGAACAAATTATGCTATCAAATTTAAAACATATTTTAAGTTTAAAATGCCAGTAAATTTGAGTGGGACACAGGGTCGGATTTAAGCATTTAGAAGCCCTAAGCTGAACTCTATAAGATCCCTTACCAACTCTTTACAATTTTAGAAGTCAATCATAAAAAGAAAAGAATTAAATCATACTGTCTCTGATTTAATATGGATATTGAAAGAAAAAGACACGAGGTTTCACTAGTCTTCTGTTTTATAACTGTAATTAAATTTTTATATCCGTTCTCTTAAAAATCTTTTTTAAAATTGGTTTTATCAATTTTTTAAAAAGATCTTATGTTAATTCTTAGAAAAAAATTTTAATGAAATACTACACAAAATAAAAAGTAACGTATATTTTGTTGGTTTGTAAAAAATGTTTATTACAAAATTTGACTTCAATTTTCTTTTTTGTACAAATGTTTGAGGCCCTAATACCCCGTTCACACACAATTCACGACTCACTTCGATCTCTTCGATCTCGATTTTCCTACAATCTCGATTATGACTATCACCAGTCGAACGTCGTGCTGTTCCCACAGACATCCGCCCTAGAAGAACCCAGCTATTACACGCGATGATAAAACTGACATAACTATGCGACAAGTCAAGAACACCAACAAACAAAATGGAAGTTTTGGTTAGAAATAAATACAGTACTTTTTCTTGCCATATATCTAATAATAGACAGATGTTATCGTTTCTCCAAATATAATATATTTTTTATTTCTTTTTTGATAGCCCGACACGTGTTCCGCAGCCATCTTGTTTCTCCGCATTTTCTCGCGCGCGTGGGATTATGGGATATTTCTTATGACTGGATCTAGTTTCGAGAACTCTCTTGAGTCGATCGCGATTGAATTTTGTTTCAGTCGAGATTGAAACGATCGAGAGAGGTCGCACCAAGGCATAGTCGCTAACCTTCGTCACAATCTAGCTTGAAATGGTCGGTGCGAACGGGGTATAACGCTGGGTACAGTTAGACCCTGTAATAGATACTTGTTTCTGGCATTTTTATGCATACATATTAATAATGTTGGTTTGTAAACTGCTAGGTTGATTTGTAATAGTCTACTGTCGTAGTCAAAAGATATTTTCATAGATATTCTAATTATAATAAGCCCCAAATGCAGTGGCGTACCGTGGGTATCAGCCGCCCGGGGCGGAGGAAAATTTCGGCCTCCCCTTATTTAGGTATTTCAATTTAAAAGACCAAAATTCAGTTTTGTCACAGAACAAGCAGTGAAATTCCGCGATAGTGCAGCGACCTGTTTAAAATAGTTCTATTGGATATTAGTGGTGTATATGAGCGCGAATGAAGTCGCATCTTGAAGTTGCGATCTTGAAGTTGCGACTTCAAGATGGACTGCTTTTGTAGCTATACAGATAAATAACGCTAAATATGATTTCCATTGTTTTGTTGTTCTTCCATATGCCACCTTAATAGGAAATGGTCCTGCGTAATCTATTCCAATTTTCGAAAAAGGTCGCAATTGCTGAACACGATATTGTGGAAGGACACCCATTCGTTGATTTTCTTCTCGAATCTCGAAAACAAGCCATACAGTCTTTAGTATACCTCTTTACTGAAGTTCGAGTATGCGGAATCCAGAACAGTTGTCAAATTTGAGCTATCAAATTTGAACTATTAACGCTCGGATGAAGCAGCAACTTGTGAAAATAGTGCACGATGATTTTTGTGAGGTGGTGTTTCTTTGGTAACAGTAGTGGATGTTTTGCATCAAAACTGATATTTGCATTCTGTGGTCTACCTCCAACTCGAAGACAGCACTGCTCATCAACAAATGGTGCGAGTGCGCGTAATCTGTGCTTTGAGTTATTTGTTTTAATTGCTTCAAAAACATCTCTAAAGCAAACCTGCTGTACATATCGTACAACGCAGATCCCTGAATGTTTTCTTTCTGTTGGAGTTAACTGTCCTACCGTGTTTCCCCGAAAATAAGACAGTGTCTTATATTAATTTTTGCTCTGAAAAATGCGCTAGGTCTTATTTTCAGGGAATGTCTTATTTTTTCCAGGAAAAAGAATTCACATTTNTCACTTACGACTTCAAGATGGACTGCTTTTGTAGCCATACAGATAAATAACGCTAAATATGATTTCCAGTGTTTTGTTGTTCTTCCATGTGACACCTTAATAGGAAATGGTCCTGCGTAATCTATTCCAATCTTCGAAAAAGGTCGCAGTTGTTGAACACGATATTGTGAAAGGACACTCATTTGTTGACTTTCTTCCGAAGCTAGATCTCGAAAACAAGCCATACAGTCTTTAGTATACCTTTTTACTGAAGTTCGAGTATGCGGAATCCAGAATAGTTGTCGAATTTGAGCTATCAAAAGATTAATGCACGGATGAAGTAGCAACTTGTGAAAATATTGTACGACGATTTTTGTGAGGTGGTGTTTCTCTGGTAACAGTAGTGGATGTTTTGCATCAAAACTGATATTTGCATTCTGCAGTCTATTTATATATTTGAAGATATTTGCATTTTCCGTCACTAGCACAACGTGGTATTTTTATTTCTGTTAATGTTTGAAGTTCATTTTTGTTCTGCAATGACTGTAGGTAGCAATTCATCCCATGTTGTTCCAATTGTCCAAAGGCGTTGGAGCATCATTTTGGCCTTGATTGTGACTGGTGCTAACCAACCCAATGGATCAAATAGTCGTGCGATGTCTGAAATTACAGTACGTTTATAGGTGGTTGACTAGAAAATTTACACAACACGAAGTAAAATATATCTTCTTTAGTGTTCCAATTAAGACCTAAGGCCTTCGTTATGTCAGATATCTTAATTTGATGATTGTCAGTACTCTCAGATTGTTGTAACTCTGATATCACTGTCCTGTCATTTGAAATCAACCTGCGAAGATAAAATCGTCCTTTATTTAGCATCTCTGTAAGCTGTTGACACAAATAAACTGCCTCCTGGCCTTCGTCTCTACCTGTCATTAAATCGTCCACGTAGAAGTCACGTTCAACCACGGTCGACGCTTCAGGAAAATGTTCTCTTTCATCGATCAACAGTTGTTTCAAGGTCCTTGTAGCTAAATATGGACCAGATGTGGTACCATACGTTACTGTGTTCAGTTCATATTCTTTCACTGGCAATTCTGGTGATGATCTCCACAAAATGCGTTGTCATTTTCTGTCTTCATTGTTCATAGATATCTGTCTGAACATCTTTTCTATGTCTGCCGATATAGCAATCTTCCACGCACGGAAACGAAGCAAGATTTCAAATATATCATCTTGGATTTTAGGTCCCACACAGATTTGTTCATTTAGTGATTTATTGTTCGATGACTTGGCTGAGGCGTCAAAAACTACACGGAGCTTCGTGGTTTCGCTGCTTTCTCGTAGGACGCAATGATGAGGTATATGGTAACACTCTTCAGTAGTTGAGACTTCAGACATGTGGTATTTATCTTCATACTCCTTCATGAAATCATTGTTTTGAGTACGAATATATGGATCTTTTTCTAGTCTTCTTTCTAATGCCTGAAGCCGACGAATGCCATTTGCTTGGAGTCTCCTAACGTTGGTCTTTCTTCCCTAAAGGGAAATGAGACTGAATAGCGTCCAGTTTCTTGTCTTCGATGAGTTTTTTGAAAATGTTCTTCACATTTTGTTTCTTCTGCCGACATTTTTTGTGTAGCTTCTACCTCTTCGATTTCCCAAAATTGTTTTAGTATTTTATCTGTGTTACACGTAACAAAGTTGCAAATCACCTTGTCTTCAAGTTGCTGACCCACAGGACAAGAGACTACCCATCCAAACTTTGTAAGCTGTAAATAAGGACAGTTTGACTCCTTCACTATTGGCGTGTATGTTAAGACATCATGATAATAATCTGCTCCTAATAGAATGTCTATTTCACGAGGCTTGTTGAATGCTGAGTCTGCTAGATCTATATTCTTAATATGCTTCCAGTCTGAAATGTTAACCTTTACTGCTGGGAGAATACCTGTAAATTTCGGCAATACGAATGCGTTAATTTGCGAAGAGAACTGGTCATATATCGACTGATGTTGTAGTTTCACTATATCCTTCGTAACTCCAAAATCTGTTTGACCCAGACCTATAACTCTTAATTTTCCAGTTTCTCGCGGCAATCTTGTTCTTTGTACAAACGCTTCACTAACAAATGATGACTGCGATCCATTATCTAGTAGTAATCTAACTTGATGTTTGGTTCCAAACGAGTCAATCACATGACTGCTGTCGCTAACAAGACAGTTTTTTGTTGAGTTTCAGATGCGTGGTTTGTAATGATCACTTTACCAGTGTTGCAATTCGCTGTTATACAAGAAGATGCTGCGTTTGATGCTGAAACTTGAGCGGGAGATTCGTCTTCATGTAGCATGGTGTTATGTTTCTTACGACAATGCTTGCATGTAGATGTAGATTTACAGTCTTTCACTGAGTGATTACCCTTAAAACAGTTAAAACAGAGTCCAGCATTCTTGATAGTGACCTTACGAGTTTTCACGTTCTGTTTCTGGAACGCTGGACAGTAAAAAACATGATGTGCCTCCTTGCAAACTGGGCAACTTAAAACGGTCACACTATGAGCTTTGAGTGTATTTGATAGTTTTCCTATGTTTTGTTGTGTTCTTTGTTTCCACATATTGCTCACGGAAATCTCTAGAGCACGATATCTCTGCTCCAGAAATTGCTTCAACTCATTGAATGTAGGAAATGTAGTCGTTGTAGCCTTTAATTCCCACTGTTTTCTTGTTTCATCATCGAGTTTGTTGCTTAATGTATAAACCAAAATGTGATCCCAATGATCTGTCGGCAATTTTAACACTGCTAATGCTCTGACATGTTTTACAGTAGTGTCTAGCAGTCGTTTGATTTCACTCGCCGAATCAGTCCTTGCACGTGGCTGTTGAAAAAGAGCCTTAAGATGACTGTTAATAATCTGTCGTTCATTTTCATATCTATCTTGCAGTATCTTCCATGCTTCTGTATAATTACCATCACTGACTTCAATGGAGTGTAGGAGTTGTTCAGCTTCTCCCTTTAAAACTGATTTAAGGTAATGAAGTTTTTGTGCGTTTGTTAAAGTTGCATTGTTATGCACTATTGCTGAAAATAAGTCTTTGAACTTGATCCATTCTAAATAATCTCCGTCAAATGTTGGTAGTTCAATTTTTGGTAATTTTATCGACGCGGAGATTGCCTGCCCTTCAAATGATGCATTCGACTGTCTCGGTGATGCCTGTGTTGATGCCTCTGTTATTGGAGCCTTTTCGTCGATTAATGATGATAATTTGGATCGTGCTTGAATATATTTTTCCTTTACTTCTTCATAATCTTTTTCTTGAGCTGTTCATTGTTCATCGTTACTTTTGCCCGAGCAACGCCGGGCCCACCTGCTAGTTTATTAATAATTTAAGTAATTACAGTTGTAGAAAAAAACGTATAAAAAAAGCTAGATATAATTAAATTATGGAGTATTCAAACAATAATAAATTTATAAAACATAAATATGAAAATAACAAAAAACAACATAATATCCGCGGGGTGGCTACATCCATCACCCCACCATCCACTTTTTAATGGTTATATCTCCCTACAAATGTTCATAAATTTTCGACGAAAAGCACATGAGTTATTAGGCTTCGAAACAGTGAATCAAATGATTCTTTTCCCCCACACCCACACACAAACACACACACATACACTAACGTTCACTGATATAGAAAAAGCACATAAACTTTTTTCGCATTTTTTGATGTTTTAAGGTGTCCTAAATCCAAAAATGTAAAGGTCTTGTAACTCATTTTTTGACCAATCGCTATACTTGCCCTCTGTTATGTATAACAGCCAGGAACGTAAAAGTATTATTAATCTTTATTATTTTTTTTACGATTTCTAAGGAAATTTTATGAGTAGTTATGACGCTCAAAGCATACGAATATTTTTTTCGTGTTTATTTAATAATAAAAAATTATATTGTGTAAGAAACGCAAAATGTAGTTTGATTTGTCGATACATTTTGTTGTTTGCTTATAGACACTGACACTATACAATTTCTTTCAATACATGACAAATGTTTTTCATGCAACGTGTCATTACATATTTCAGCCATAAAATCAGCTATGCCTTCTTCTTCTTCTTCTTATAATTCTAACGATCCTAATTTCTTACATGAAAAGTAATATGTTACATATACATATTTTTCTTGCTTATTTTTAGATTTGGATGGATGAGAGACACCGGTATTATCGAGAAGTTGGTGACAGAGATTATTCCACCGTCTACAAAAGAAATTGCTAAAGACAATTTTCATCCTTTATCTATTGACGACGTCTTAAGTTGTTTAATTCTTCTCGAGGCCGGATATGGATTTTCTATTGTAGCTTTTGTAATAGAATTAACGTATAATCGTACTGTTAAACGTTGATATATAAAACACTGAAATTTATTTTATTAACTAATCTATCAAATTATACCAATTATACTGCTTATGGCAAAATGAAACATCAGTGCATAATAATTACACAGTGATCATTCTTTTACTGTTGCCATTATCATTTAGATATAAAATTTTAATAAAATATTTTAATTTGAATTGTTTCAGTTATTTAGTTGAAGTGAAATACACAAAAGAAAAAGTTATGTTACTTCCCATGTATAATGCGCCTCCTTATTTCTCACAAGAATTTTTAAAAAAAAACTACGCCCTATATGCTGAAAAATACTATATATGGAGGTTAATTGTAAAAGTTTAAATACGATATAAGTGTTTTTATTTTTACATTAGAAATGATTAAAATTTGTAATTCAATTATATTTAATTATATCAATAAACAGTGTAATATTTTAGATAATTCTGACACTTTAGATCATTATAGTGAAGGATGTCGATAAGTAGCAGGTGTATTTAATTCTCGTACCCATTAAAAAATGCACTTTAAGAGAATTAATTAATAATTCATTTTTGTAAACTGATGCTGTCATAATTCTCTATAAATTAGCACCCAAATAGGTGCCATTTTCCCATTAAATGTCCTTCCGAGATGTATTTTCCTTTGGCAGATTACACGTGCCTTATCCTAACACTCTTCTTCATCTTCCTCTTCCTATCCGTGTGATAATCTTAGAAGAATCCTTTCAACGTTGATTATACTGTCAAATTGCAAGGTTCAATTAGCAAATAACAACCTGCGCCAATGCAGAAGATTATTTTTTCTTGGATGATTGTGGACTTGAACATAAAAATGAAGATTGTTGGCTTGGAATACGGACTTCAAGAATGTATGGAGTATTCATACATTCATCAAGTTGTATGGAGTATTCATCATCTTGAAGATGATGAATACTCCATACACTCGAAGGAATTCATGATGGATGATGCTGTGGATTTAGTGGAAGTTTTCATCTTCCACATGAGGTAATCGGTCTTTCTAACACTTAGCTTCGTCGAAAGTAATTGTACAAATGATGCAGCTTTATTTGGTGATGATTCAGCACTACAATGTTTTAACTACTGAACGATCATAGGGAACGTTTATATATTTTATATCAATACTTAGTGTTTACACGTGTTTATATGTCTCCATACTGTTTTTGGAATTAAGCTGAATTTTGCACCTTTTATTGAGGAGAATTTTCCTCGTATCAACTTCGTATAAGGGTGCTCATATGTTACTTAATCTTTCTTTTTTCTTTATTTCTTGAGGTCATTCTTGTTGTTATCTTAATGCTTTTATTTTTACTTTTAAGACGAGTTACCAATTAAAAATATTTTTAAAAATTACTTTTTCTCTCTGAAGTTTTTAAAATGTTTAAAACTTTATTAGAATGAATTCTTGGCAAGTTATATTTAAACTTTTCAATCTTACTCTATTTTAAATGACCTTAAAATTCATTTACATAAGAGCTGTTTCTATCATTAGTAACAGAGAAAGTAATTAATTTTACTATCCAACGATCGAAAGTAGAAACTAACTTTAAAAAGTTTCCATTTAAATTGTTCTCAGAACAATGTTTAATGTCATTATTATGTTAAATAATGTTAAATTATTATGAATATCTTTAAAAACGTTGTTGTTTAAATATTTATGCTTGGGTGTTATTGTGTGTTTATGTCTGTTTGTGGGGGGGGGAACGACTTCGTTCACCCACTTTAACAACTAATGACAGCTATAATATAGAAATGTTTCTTGTCAAAACTGTTTGCAGGAAGCTACAAATTAATACTTTACTCAAAAATATCTGGATAGCGTCAAAATGGATGAATCTCCAGCAGGATGGGAGAATACAACAAACACAATGAAGATAAAGTAGCCACCATCAGATATAATTCTACATTAATAATCCTATTTAAAAATAACAATAACACGGCAAAAACTATAGCATTTAATGTTAAAAAAAGGTGAAGACAACGTAACTAGAAGAGATATTAGGTATACTCAATTTAGAACGTACAAACCAAGAGTCATCCCTGTACTACTGTGAATTAAGAATAGACTCTTAAATATTGTATATAAGTAATGTTGTAACATTTAAATTTCTTAATTTATTACAAGTTTAAGAGGTTTAAGCCCTCTGGGTCTCTCTTTAGGTAAAAAAGTAAACTGTAATAGTATGGAAAGTCTTGTTACACACTTACTATTTGTTAATGTTTTTAGGAATTTAATCATTATAAAAGTATTAAATTTTTAAATTTCAATTAAATTTAATGATTATTTCAATACACTTTTTTTAAATTAACGTAAAGAAATGACTATTTTACTTAGAAATTACGACTTTAATTAAAGATTAAATCAGAGTGTAGGCGGGTTGATTATGCGAGTTGGTTAACCTGTACATGATTAATTTAGATTCTGTTAAATAAACAATGATAAAAATTAAATAAATTAATTTAAATTTCTTTTATATTTATTAATTAATCAATAATTTAATTCGAAATTATGTTGAAATAATTTCTATAGAGACTGTGAATTGTAGCATATATTATTATATAGATTTTAAACAATTAATTCTTTTACTCAAAATTATAATTTTTATAAAATACACATTATTTTGAGTTAAATCGATACATTTTAAAGTGAATTTTGTATATATATATATTTTTTTTTTTACATCTACAACAACGTATTTACATAACCTAAGGCGGTGTTCGACGTATAAACAGAGGAAGTAACATAAACAAATTAAATTTTAATTCTTAAATAATCGGAGTTAATGGGATTTTTCTTGCTGAAATTATTAAAATTATCTTTAATTTATGAAGAAAAATGATAAATTAGTTTAAATTTCCTCTGTTTACAGTAATGCACATTAGTTTTGTCCGAATAATGTAAGCTATTACATCAATTTTACGTCATTCTTGCAGTTTTATTAGGAGAAAGAGTGATAATGACGTTAAAGTGAACAAAACGAATTCACTTTTTATTATATTTAGTTTGAATTTTAACGTCCAGATGGCGCTACGAACACGACACACCCGTGTATTGTTAGTAGTGATGATAAATGAAGGGAGTTACACAAGACTAAACAAGTGCCTTTAATTATTACGTTTCTGACATATTATAATGTCTCCTCTATAGCAATTTATACAATATATTTCAATACTTCTTATTAGAATTTAACATACATAAAATGGTTAAAAGATGAAGTATATATTAATATAAAAAAACCTAAAAATTAAATATAATTTATTCAATTTTCTCCCTTTAGAATTTACGTCTTTTTCTAATAATTTTATTTTGTAAATAAAAAAAAAAACTGTGTCTGTTTGTTTGTCTGTTCTTTTGGTATTTAAAGACGATAGGTAGTTAATGGAAGAAGAATTTACTAATACAATTCTCTCATCCAGAAGGTCAACGACTAATTTATTGTCTGAGAAATCTGCATTCCATCTACTACAAAGAGGTGTGTATATCTGAACAATTAAATTGTACAAATCTGTAGTGTTAGAGCTCTACTATCATCAAATATAGGACATGTACAGTACATAAAGGTTATTTATTTTACATTATTATTACACTTTTAATTGTAATCACTAAATCAAGTTTCCAAACGCATAACAAGCTTCTGTAATGTCACATAACCTCCCTAGTCCAATGATACAGTGTTTTTTAATACACTGTATTAATTTCTGTGGTTAAATGTCAACGGGGTTGACGAAAGGGGAGTTCACGTGTCCTATCTTCAGTAGGGTGAGACTCAATGAACATTTTACTTGTTATTGGGCTTCAATTTGAAAAAAAAATTGTAGACTTATAAATTCTCGCTGTATGATCTTCCTTAATCTACAAAACAGATGAAGCAAAGATTAACTATAGAGCAATTTTCTATCCAATCGAAAGTCACGTTATTTTGAGTATAGAGATGATAAAAGAAATTGTAAATGCTAATAACAAGCTACTCGAGATATTACACGTAACCCCCACTATCTCCTCACCTTCTTGACCTTTCACCACTAAAATTAAACAGCATTAATGCTCCTAACACAGAAACCTCCGTGTGAAATTTTAGAAAATTTTGATAAAAAGCACAAGAAATATTAAGCTTTGAGTAAAGAAAATTGTGTCTTTCCATACTAACATTTCTACACATGAGTAAAAAATCCACCTTCTGATGTTGACATGGATTATATCTCATATACTTTATACAAATTATGCTAAGAACTGTGAAAATTAACAATATTTAATGGTTGAGTTCCGTAAATAATTCAAGAAACTGTACACTAAGAAAGATTTATTTATATCTTTAACACATCGAAGTACTTACAAGCAATTATAGCAATAATATATCATGAAAGTTAAGTGGCACTTAAGAGATATTTATACATAATTAACTTACAAATTTATTTTTTTACAGTGATTTAATAACAAAATTTCGAATTTTTAAACAATAATGTACTTCCTTTCGAGCTTATTTTCTATTCATTCTTGTATAACGTGCCAGAAAAACAATCTGGCACACAGTCTACACGAGTCCTTTGTCGAGAGTGGACGTTCTTAAGAGGTTAAGAACGTTCCATTGTGTGTTATAAATATTAAAATATTACTACAGTATTGTACATATTAGTATTATTTATTTAAGTAGACATTAAAATAAAATACCGTTAGCACTTCTAATAGCAAGTACAGTGCAGTCAAACCTCTTAACGATGGACACTGATAAAAAGAGAAAATTGTCGCTGTTTGTATGTGATCGTGGTAGGCAAAAGGCCGTTATTGGAGGTTAAAATATGTTATATTTTAACCTTCAATAACGCCTTTTGTATTATCCGGATAGAACGTCGCATATATTGTAAAATGTTACTTATACTTCAAAGTTTGTAGCTGTTCAACACCACAGCTCCAACAGTGTTCCAATATTATCCAAACACTCTTGAAGCCGTTCTGCGAATCCCAAAATGGCATGTTGACGATGAAAGAAAATGCAAGATGAAGCAACCCCCTCCTTTGTCCTTCAGATAAGACGTTATTAATTGATCTAGAAGGCCCATTTCTTGGCTCACAAAATCTTCCGATTAAGACATTCCAGATGAACATAGCCAGCATACAATTTTAAAATTTCGGAAAAAAGGAAGTTTGTATATCACTGAAGCACAGTTGGACGTTTGGCATTGAACAACTGAGCGTCATTGTGAAACTTTGAAGTATATATAACATTTTACAAGTTATTTCATAGTGATGCCACGTTTAACTGGTGACACAATTTTCAGGATGATCTTTTATGTAATCTCCTAATATCTTTAGATATCCATTTTCTACCGCCTGTAAAATACAGATGTGATTAAAGATGAATACTTAATGGACATTATTATATAATGTTTCTATACAGATAAATCAGAATTACCATTAATAACTTTTCATTTGGAGAAGAACATATATTTCCAAACGAATAAGTTTCCTCCTCTACTGCATTTATCAATTCTTCAATAGTAGTTGGAACTTTTTCATAAACAGAATGAGTTAAATAAGAAAACAGTACACCGCAATAACCTGAAATAAGTACAACTGTTGCCAATAGCCACGTTCCAATAACAATTCTTGTGGTACTGTCTCGTATATGGCTTATCTCACCGCCTGAAATTATATGAAAATTACAAATAGAAGTTATAATTACAGTAGAGCGTCGTTTATCCGAAAGTCGGTTATCCGAAACGTCGGTTATCTGAATGCATTCCAGTCGGCAAATTTAAATTTTCGCTAGTGCTGTAGCGCTGCAATCTTTGGCTATATCTTGGGCTACTGTAATATTTTTTTTGTTGTTGTTGTGTGCTTTTTAGCTGGCAGCACTGGCACTTTTATGTGGTGTTTTTCTGAGGATTGTGTGTCGTGCCGAATCGAACGTTTTTGATACTAGATCATCTTCTAAAGTATATATTTTTTGGATTTTATATTTTTCAATATATTTATTTTGTTTGTAAGAAATAAAGAAATAATTTTTAACGATACAATAGTCACGATTATTATTTTAAAAATTATACGTTAGGCTTAACATCGACGAAAATTTAACGCGAAGCGACACGCAATGGAGAAAAATTTCAACACGGGATAGGTTAATATATTTTTTCATACATAATCGGTTATCCGAAAAATAAGTTATCCGAACAACCCCAGTCCCCAATTGATTCGGATAAACGACGCTCTACTTTATAATGTTTTTTAATAGAATAGTGTGAATAGTGAAATTTGGAATAATTTCGAATAATATCATATTAAAATCTGTACACTTATAAAACTAACTGTGAGGATTGTGTACTCTTTTAATACTGGATTTATTTTACACATATTTGTGAAAATTTTATTGTTTTCTTTACTTATATAAATACTTACCTTGCGATATCAATGTTTGAAAAATATACCAAAAAATTTCTTTTATGTACCTCATTTTCTGGCCATTTTCAACTATCTTCTTTCTTTTTTGTATTACTAGATAAAGTGACACAATAGTCACTATTGCTGTAACTAATATCAATAACCAGACCTGTAATTATATAAATATATTTGATTACTAACGAATGAGTGATTTGTGTATATAATTACTTGTTTTCTCTAATTTTATTTGTTGACAAGCCACCGTAATCGCCGTGTTAGATTCTATATAATTGAATTTGGCCCACCATTCTAGTGAACCAGTAGACATTAGTAGCTGACATAGGTTATAACCTCACTTATTGAGTTTTTCTGGTATTTTTCACGTGTCTAACACCTAAATAAAGGCAATTTTCCTTATAGAATGTGGAATCTCAAAGAGTTCTCTGGGTGATCGCTCATATTATAACACATTCTAATCAAACAATCAATGAGATAGTGTAAGATAGAGAAGGGTTATAAATTATTGAGTGCATTTCAGTAAAGAATATAAAATAACACACAAACATCCTCATACGGAATTTATTACCACGCTGAAGCTGAATATTTGGCACCATTTCTTATCACATTACCATTATTTATATACTAACCATACCCTACTTTATTATCGTTTCTTTAATTTAAAAATACTTACTGTACCTCTTTTGTAAATGGTCTAATTAAAGTCTTTAATGTTAAAAAATGACTTATATATTGTTAAACGTGTCTTAAATATATATAAAATATATCAGAATTACCGGAAATGCAGATATTTTTATAGTAGTTTCGTTTGCATTTAAAGCATTACCTAGAAACAAATATATATTTATCTGTTATTATAACATTGATATTAAAAGATAAAATTAATGGTTAATCTTATATCGACGACGTTTCAATTAGCCCCGAAAATTTAATTCTTTGTTTTCAGGGCATTAAAGATCACCAGAGTGATGAAGACTAGAAACTCATTCGAGTAAAGAAGGATCAGAGGATAATGGATGAAAATGCCAATCAAAAGGCTAAGAAAAATTATAAAGAAGCCAAAACGGAGCCCAGGAAAGCAAATTACAGGAAAAACAATGAATGATAACCAGATTTTGAAGAGAGTTTGGAAACAGACGAGGGAAGAAAACCTTCAGAATAGTAAAGCAAAGAGATAAAAAGCTATTAAGACAAGATGGCAGTTGAAAATAATGTCACAGTATTTGTAGAAGTTGATGAATGTGGAGAATTCCAGAAAATCGGGAAATGAACTAGCTGTATCAGGTCTCATTAAAAACATTAATAGAGCTATAGTGGTAAAAATACTGGGAAAGGTTGAGTTAAGTAAAGCTAGTTGGTACAAGATCAAATACTGTTTCTAGTCATTTCATAGATCCCGTAATGGGCATGATTATGGTAATGGTTTCAATGGGTATGATTATAAACACTCTCATAAAAACTATAATTAAAAGCATGATGCCCTTTATACACAAGCTACCATGCCAAATTTGGTATCGTACTCTCTCTATTCATCTTGAGATACACTGTTAAGCAAAATAGATAACACCCCCACATGTACATACATACATACATATCCATGGATATTATTATATTTTTATCTTTTTTGTATAATTAAAATCACGTTATATAGAATACATAAATAGTTGTACAGTACATACCATTTTTCATATATCCCAAAATAGTAAATAACAGATACAAACGTGAAATCTTCATTATTCCTTCTGTTAAAATTTTCTATTTATTCAAGAGATCTTAAATTCTTCGAATGAATAAAATTTGTGAATATTTCTTGTATAATACACAATAAATATGCTGGTACCTTCAAGACGTGTTATTAATGTTCAATGTTATTTCAATATGAAAAATTCTAATTTGAACAAAATGTATCGCGTGATGTGTGGAATTGAGAAGCTAAAAACACGCGAATTCATATTTTTATCAGAGATTAATATTGATTACTTTTAAAGTGTAATACATAATTACAGTAGAGCGTCGTTTATCCGAATCAATTGGGGACTGGGGTTGTTCGGATAACATATTTTTCGGATAACCGATCATATACGAAAAATATATTAATCTATCTTGTGTTGAAATTTTTCTCCGTTGCGTGTCGCTTCGCGTTGAATTTTCGTCGATGTTAAGCCTAACGTAAACTTTTTTAAAATAATAATCGTGGCTATTGTATCGTTAAAAATGATTTCTTTATGTTTTACAAACGAAATAAATACATTGAAAAATATAAAAACAAATAAAAATTATACTTTAGGCCGACTGGAATTNCCTTACTTCAATAGAGTGCAGCTGTTACAATAACAAGCACAAGAAAAAAACAATAAATAAATAATTTCAATTATAACAGTTTTTTTTTAATTTTTTCTTTTCCGGTTGTTAATAACCCTTATTTTTAGAGTCTAAAACATCCAAAAATGCAAAAATTTTTGGGGTTTTTCTGTATGTATTGGGTATGGAGGGGGGTACGCTATTGTCCACCCAATTTGAAGCTTAATTTATGTTTCTATCGTTGAAAATTTACGAAATTTGCAGGTATTTTTGTGTATTAGAGGGCCCTTACTATCAAAGTGTAACAGCATTGAGGCTGTGGTAAGGGCCCTCGAGAGGTATAGAGATAGAGGGGTGGTCATGTGTCTAATGAAGATTTCACTAGTTACTAGCATTATAATTATTCTTATCCTTCCTGCTCTCAAAATTAAGCTTTCTTCTATTTTGTAATAATTAATAGTATAAAAAATTTTATAATAAAGTACGATAACAGATGGCGCCATACAAAATTTTAACTTTTTTTTTTGCTGGAAAAGTTACATAACTCCTTTCTGGACATTATTATTTTAAAAATTATTATTATTTTTATCATTTGTAATAGGGAATAATATTAAATTAATTTTATTTTCAATTATAAATATTCTTTTATACAATTTATTCCGAATTTTTAATTATTAACGACTCTCTGAGTTACTTACAAAAATACATTTTCTAACCTTTTTACTTACGTTTACACTTAAATAAACTGTTAATTTACTATATAATTAAGTGCTAATTATATAACATTTGACAAATTTACTATTTACAATAATTATAATAAAATTAATGACAATTAATTCCTCTACACAGCATGTACTACAAGTCGACCCCCTATAACACTGTTGATTTTTCCGTTTTATATGAATTCCATGTTGTACGGGTCACTTGGATTTTACAAATACGTGAACCGTTCACAGTCCGGCACACGTATTTGTAAAATCTAAGTGACTCGTACAACATGGATTCCATATAAAACGGAAAAATCAACAGTGTTATAGGGGGTCGACTGTATATGCTTCATTTATAAGTGTTCAAATAAGTTTACAATGAACGATGCGACTATCTACAACAATTGAAAACATATATATGAAATGCTGAACACTTAATGAACTGTTCAACTCGATTTTATTATTTTATATTTGATTTAACAAATATAAAAATAATATATATCCGTCTATTGGAAGATCCTGTGTATGAGATTACTTATATAACAACTCTTAATGAACACGTTCAACAAGGT
>NW_019385519.1:248680-252497 GCF_000671375.1 Centruroides sculpturatus | reverse complement strand
CAAGAGTTCAATGGGAGCCAAAATGTAGGTTTTGCAAAATGCATGAGAGCCGCAGTTCTGAACTTTTTTACTCTGTACCGCAATTTTATTATATAATATAAATATGATATAAAACAAATATTGAATTTTTTAATAAACATATTTTCACAAAATTGTGGAAATAAAATTGTAAAAAAAATAATAAAAAGCAGAAATTAATACTTTCAGCAAGAGCCACATGTAACTCAAAAAGAGTCACATTTGCCCATGTCTGATATATTATAAATAAGTTATATTAAATATATTTATTACATGTACTGCATTCTTTCATCAATACATGTACAAGTTAAACTATGATAGAAATGATGAAAGAAAGAAAAAATGGAAGAAAATAGTATGTTTAAGTGATTATAGAACATTGTGATGTAAAGCATTTGAAAATATACTCATTGACAAGAAAATTATGCACCCACATAGAATTTTTCAAATACTGCAAAATTTGGCATTCACTTATATTTCAGACAAGCATGACTGCAATACAAAGGAGATTCACCAAGGGAAAGTGTCTCCCAAGAGGAGTTTGTGGGGACTTGCCCCCAAAGCCCTCTTTAGGTGTCAGACAAATGAAGAAAGCTCAGAAAATGCCATGTAGCCAGCCTTTTGATAAGACACAAACTTGCAACTACTGTGCAGTAGTAAATGATTACAGTGAACTTCTATGGGTATACCTGTAGAATACTGGAGTAGCAATTTTTTGGAGCTCTGCTGCATTACCTGGCATGCAATCAGACTACAACTGTTCAGAATTTTCAGTGTACCTGTTGTTTGGAGGTTTTTGAACAGCAGATATGCCTATACAGTGCAGTCAAAGACCTTATACATAACTGACAGAGTTTGAGAAAGATTGCATTGTCAAATCGAGGCAAGCAGATTGTCCAGTTTGAAAAAATCTTGCCATCTGGGCCCTTCTCATCTAAAGAGAATGCACTGTTACATATTGGCAGTGTATCAACTTTAGCAATAGATCTCTAGTCTGTTTGGAAACAGACAACTATTATTATAATATGGTAGACCATTGGTGAGTGCTTTAATCCTGCCTTTACTATTGAATGGCATGCTGTTGATATGCTGGTCTAGGGAGTCATCTTGTATGACAACAGTTGTGTAAGGCATCCTCATATGTTGGTTGTCTTTCCTGGCAGGGCTACAAACAGCTGTGGGTGTTTGCCATATCATTTGTATATTATATAGAATTTTATCATACTTTCATTTCATTCTTTCACTTTTCTTTATTCTTGATTTTCTTTTGTTTCATTTTCCAAGAAATTCAGACCAAACCCTTCCCTAATAGGGTGGGGCAAAAAAGTTGAATCCGATTGATGTGCAAGAAGAACATTCAAGACCATTGGGTATCCCTGTCCTAGATCTCTTCTTCTTCCTTCCTCTATCTGTACATATATCATCTTATTTTAGTCATAAATAGGTTAAGATTAGTTTAAGGATGTGCTTGTAAAGTCCCAAACTGTTATGTTTGTTATTTCCAGGACATAAGGTTTGTGATGGAGCCAGTTTTATACCATGAAATCCTGTATATAATTGTATCGCGAGTAAAGGAAAAAACAAGGGACTTGTCTTGGAGTTGGGACCTGCTAAATTCTTGTTCAAATACAAAAATACAAGTTTTTGTGTTTTTTGAAAAAATTATACCTTGTATATTTCTCATTTCAATACGAATGATACCATACAGCCAATTTTCAGTAATACAGGTAACCCCCATATAACATGGCACTTCTATAGCACGGATTCGCTCTAACACGGTTTGAGAATTGGTACCATCCCCCGTATAACACTGTATTTTTATAGCACGGATTCACTCTGACACGGTTCGAGAATTGGGTAAAACCCTCGTACAACAGGAAATGTAATAAATTTTTATGTACTTAAGTAATAATAATTCACGAAAATAATAATTTTCGTGAACTATTAGTACTTAAGTATGTAAATTTTCTCTTCTCGCCTTCTGTCGATACACGTGGTCCTTCTCGAAACTTGTTTCAATGTTGCCAGATCGCGACGCTTCTGCTTCTGATGTTGCCGAATGTTTTTCCCTTATTCCATACTTGCTTTATTCTTCATAAGTGCTTAGCACCATATAAGGAAATTTATAAAGACCTTTTAACTAGAAGCAAGCAATCTAAAATTACATACATTTTGCAAAAGGTAAAGCATGGATCTGAAGATAATGCAGAAAAATGCTCAGAGGATAAGGATAACTTGCCAAAAAGAAAACGCTCTCGGTTAATTAATAGTGTTTTTAGTGATGACGAAGAAAACATTGTTTAATTTATATTAATATGTATCACTTAAAAAAATTTTAATGAAGATATTTATCTTAATTATGAAAATATACTAGCATGTTTTTTAATTTTTGGAACCTAACCCTCCTTTTCGTATTAGTTCTTTGTTTCGTATAATATGGATTCGCATAACACGGCAATTTTTTGGAACGTAACTACCATGTTATAAGGGGGTTACCTGTACTTGGCAACAGCTAGAGTTTCCTAGGAATGTCTGTCATGTTGCCACACTTTTTTGACCTGTCTAATCTCCAATTTGTCACCCATCAAGTATTTGTGAGAGTAAATGGTATGCTGACTTTGACCATGTGAGAGTGTGAGGATCTATAGTAGCAATTGCAATATCTATGGGCAGATCTTTCACAGGATAGTGTATAGTGCCGCTGTATGCTCCATGCTTGACTGTATCACCACATTTATTTAGCCAAGAGGAGACCCTAAAGGTTCCTTTAAATTGTATCCTTTTACGCAGGAAATTGTTCCTTTGCTATGATGGTAATCACTTATTACCATGGTCATTACATTTGCACTAATAACGTTTTATTCAATTCCCACATCTCCTCCTTGATGTCTAAATGTTTTGTCAATGAGTATATGCAACAATAAATATTATATCATTTCATTTTTTTTAAATTTACAAAACAAAACACAAAAAATAAAGAAAATTTTGTTTTACTTGTTTACTAGTAAAATTTAAATGTAAAAGCAATATTGTCTGATTTATAATTATATTTCATTACAAGAAACCTGCTTGTTTCACTTTTAAAAACTGACTTTTGAACATTGTGTTGTTGAATTCTAGATATTTAATTTTATAAATTAGTAATGTAATCATTTAAATTTTTAAAGGTCCTTTTTTACGAACACTTAATGAAACTTTAGGAAATTTGTATGGACCAAAAGAGGATGAGAATTTCGATGGAACAGATAATCGTAAGTACTGGTAATAAGAAAAATATTTTTAACATCTTCATATACAGTAGATCCCCCTATAAAACTGTTTCCTATAGTTATGATTCCTATAAAAATTGTGGCCGTATCCGTAAACAACGGTAAAAATAACTCCTATAATACGTAAAACGTCATCGGGCAGCCGAACTACTTTCCCGCCGTCCGTAGCGCCACGCTACGGACGTTTAGGCGGATAAATTGAGTTTAGTATCGTCTGTTCATATAATTATATATAAATTAGGTACTGTACATATAATTATATATTAATTATATATAAATTAGGTACTGTATATATAATTATATATTAACTTAATTTATTGTAACTTTATTATAATTAAATATATATTTTTCGCCGTCTAGCGTCACGCTACGGCGAGTTAGGCGACCTATCGTCTGTCCAGTACTGTAATTTTATACATTTCTTGTGAAAGAAACATTTCTTATTTAACGGCCATAAAAATTATTTATATTAAGGATGTCTCCAAAGGTCAACGAAGTTTTCGCAGAAAAATAATATCAGAAATCGCGGC
>NW_019385519.1:217112-247266 GCF_000671375.1 Centruroides sculpturatus | reverse complement strand
TACAATTTTTTGTTTATAACGTAGTTTATACGGATTATTTTCAAAAAAATATACGTATTTTGGAAATGTTGAGTCGAATTAGTCTAGAATCGATTAATTTTATGAAAGAAAACCTTTCAAACAGCCGTAGTCCGTAAACTATGATTCCTACAAAATTGATTCATAAAGAACGGAACGTATCTACCATCTTATAGGGGGATCTACTGTATTAATAATCACATTCATATACATAATATATGAATTTGATTGCCAGTATATCTTGTGATGTATAAACTGAATTAATCAAGCATTTATTTTATAGCAAACTAGCTGTTACCCGCAGCTTTGCTTGCCCAGATTTTGCAAGCAAACCCTATTTACATTCAATATTTCAACAACCATAGTAATTGTTATTTAACACCTACTGCTGAGAATAATGAGAATTGCTGAGAATCAAATGAACTGTTTTTAATTTGATAAATTTTCTGGAACATTTACAATCGTTCTATAATCGAACCAATATGCAAAAAAGAAATTCAAATTTAAAATGGTTGGAATATTTGGTTAAAAAATCGAAATATATAAAAAATATTTATGACAATGTCTGAAATGTTAACAATTTATACCCCTAAGTACTTAATGAAGACTAAACGTAATTAAAAACAAAAAAATCGCATCAAAAATAGTACAGTAGAAGCCGTTCTTCTGGTTAAGCCTTAATGCTCTCCCTCTCCCCCGCTGGGGAATTTCGAAAAATCCCTTCTTAGTGTGCATTGCCATGGCATACCCTACTAAAACTCAGATAAAAACGAAAAATCGCATCTAAAATACTACAGTAGAAGCCGTTTTTCCGGTTAAGCCTTAATGCTCTCCCTCTCCCTCCCATGGGGGAATTTCGGAAAATCCCTTCTTAGTGGGTGTTTTCATGACATACCCTGTGTACCAAATTTCACTTCTTTAGGTTCAGTGGTTTGCTCTGGGCGATGATGAATCAGTGAGTCAGTCAGGACAAGCAATTTTATATATATAGATTTAACAAATAGTTATAGTGTAATTATTAAATAAATAGTTATAGTAATAGTAATAAATAGTTGTAATATAATTATTGAAATTATAATAAAGTTTAATGTTGTAAATATGAATTCTTCATAGGTTTTCGTAGTAGTAGTTATTGTGCAGGAGCAACTGCTTTACAAGGAAAACAAAAAGAGAGATATGCTGAACTTGTTAATGATATTGAAATTGATGAGAGCAGAATTGTTGTTTTACAGCTAAGGCTTGTTGCCAGGTAAACTTGAATATATATTTAGTTTTAAACACTAAATTTTTGTAAAATTTTATAAACAGACTAACATAATAAATAGCTGCTTACCTTGTAAATGCAATATCCAGTGCTTGGTCTCAATTCTCTACCTTGAATGTTGAAGTTTTGTATATACAAAATTACCTTGTTTGTTCCAACAGATCTGAGAGATAAGGACAGTCTACGGCAATTGCATAACAATTTCATAACATTACTTATCCTAAAATTTATTTGACTTTAGACTTGTATCTAAAAATTGGAACTGATGAGTCATTTGGAACATATGAATAGTGAGAATGTGATGAGGTAAATTCTACTCTTATAGTCACAGAGATTGTACCTTTACACTTTACTGTGGCTATAACAGATAATAATGTGTTACCAACAACAGTGAAATAATTATATGGTATACATTTTACTTGTGCCTTACGTCTTTTCTTGCCCCCCCTTTCGCCACGTGGTGGGTCTGACTCGGTGGAGAGGAGTTATGTAATTCTGGGGTGTGTAACCGTGGGTGGGAGTTTTATGGTAGGGTGTGTCTCGGGGAGAGTGCAGAACAGAAGTGGAGAGAGGCAGTGGCGTACCGTGGGGAGGGCGGCAGGGGCGGCCTGCCCCGGGCGGCACTTTTTAGGAGGCGGCAAAATTACATCTTAGGGGCGGCAAAGCGAACCTGTTGACCTTTTGTTTTTTTTTTTTTCTTTGCTTGTACGATTCATTCGTGTTAATATCCACCGCTAATATCCAATATAGCTATTTTGAACAGGTCGCTGCACTACCTCCGAAATTTTCATTGCTTGTTCTGTGACAAACTGAATTTTGGTCTTATAAATTGAAATACCTAAAGGGGCGCCGGAATTTTCCTCCGCCCCGGGCGGCTGACACCCACGGTACGCCACTGGAGAGAGGACAGGGAAGTAGGAAAGTAAAAGTGGTGGTGAAAGTGTGTGAAAAAAGTAAAAAGACTGTGCAAGCAAGTCCATGTGAGATTTCAGATTAGGAACTGTTTTCTGCCCATAGTGAAGGAGAGGAAAGGATATGACAAAACCCCATTTCTGTCGTTATGTTTCTATGTCTTCATGTTATGTGTGCTTGAGCAGTTTATTGTTGGGAGATTTTTGTTAACGATACGCGATATACTAGATTTGTCAGACTCCGTATCTTCCTGTGTCTCATCTTTGTTTTAGGAGTACTGTATGCTCCCAGGTATATTAAAGGAATATTTTGTAGAATTTGATAGTTGTCTTTGTCTAGTCCCTATTGAGTCCAGTGGATTCTCCTTGATCAGCATCTGCTCCATCAAGCACACTTGTTCTAAATTCTCCCTTTGTAGAAGCACTTACGTTTTATCGTGTCGATTTGTTCTCACAATATTTTATACCCTCACATTCTTATACTGTGTGCTTGTAAATTTAAGTGCATGAACTAAATTTTTAAATAATATATTTTAAATGTGATATGGTTCATGTTCAGGTAGGAGAATGAACATTCTCCTACCTGAACATGATTGCTTGACAGGTGGCTGCATTTGATGGTGTTTGAACATCTGATTGACTGCATGGAAGCTTATTTGCTATAGTATCTTCATTGAGAACACTGGTTTCAAATGGTTGATTGAAATTGTGACTTCATGATCCTTAATGATGACTTTAACTACTTGTTAGATCTATCAACCACTTTATATGGTTTATGGACTCCATCTTGCTTTACAAAAACATACCTGTAAGTTCTTGTGGACAAAGATGTCTGTTGTGACACATGACTGGTAGCTGGCACTGGTTGTAGACATGACATGGCCTTCTGAAGTGTCTCCACTATCTCCTTTGGGTTTGTTTCCCTTACAATTGATGCCCAAGGAATTTCCCTGGTAGACCTAGGACCATTCTATAGGCAAACTGCTGTTATCACTCTGATGTCTTCCTTAAATGCTGAATGAAATTTGAGTACGATTGTCAACAGAATATTCGTCCAGCGTTCAGTCATATGACTTTTTATTGCAGTTTTGAGTAGGTGATGTAGCTGTTCCACAATGCCATTTACTTTAAGAATGACATGATGGAATTTATTAAAAGTAGTCATGTGCAGTTTATCTATACCAGTAACCAGGCCTGTACTAATTTTACTTCAAACTGTCATCCTTTGTTGCTGGAGATTTATCGCAGAATGCCAATGCAGGAAATCCAACTGCACTCGAACACAGACTACTGTCTCAGCAATGGGACAACCTTGGGCAATCACATGAAGTGATCTAGCATGGTGAGGGCACCTGGGATGATGGCAATGATCCTACCAAATCCAGATGCATGTGTTTGAATCTGATACTGAGAAGGAATCAAGTGGGCTTGAGAGATGATGATGGATTTTCAATCTTTGGCAGGGAATACAATCTTGATGATGGGCAGAAGCCTTAAATTCCTAACCAAAGAGTCCCTTTTCATTGATGGCCAAATGAAATACTGTGCTACGAGTTTGTAGCTTTAATCCGTGGGGAAGGAAGATTGTGCACCATCTTGAATGCTTTGTATTAGTGTTCAATCAGCATGTAAAGTCTCACTGTACCTGTAGATATGTTGTAGAAGAGTTCTGTGTCAATATTTTCAAATTTCAATAAACTGAGTTTTTTAATATCTGGTTGTTGACTAGCAATTCATTTAACTCTTTGTGTTCTTGTGCCTGTGAAACTTTGCAATAATCTATGGGAAAAGGCATTTCTACAATGCTATTTAAGAGAGTGTGTTGGTCATGACATTGTCTGTATCTTTAATGTAACGTATGTCCATCATAAACTACAAAATAAAATCAAGTTGTCAATTTTGTCAAGGGAATGACTGTTCTGTCTTTCTTTTAAATTAAAAGCAAAAGTCAGCAGTTTGTGAATAGTTAATGTACTAAAGTTACACCATTTAAGCATAAACTGGAAATGTTTAATTAAGACAAATGCAGCTAGCAACTTTCTGTCATACACACTATATTTATGTTCAGTCAAAGAGAGTTTCATTGAGAAGAACCTGAGTGGTTCTAATGCATTATCTATGATTTGATTTAGTGCTTCACCAATTCTGAAATCAGAACCATCTACATACAACACCAGAGGTGCTATTACTGATTGATGTGTTAGCATTACAATCTCCATTAGTTGGTTTTTGCAATTCTGTAAAGCTTGTTTGGCTTCATCTGTCCATTCAATTAGACATCAATTATTCTTTCTGGATCTTTTTAGATATTATGAAAATACCTGTTGTTTCTCTGTTGCCTGTGGAAGATACTGTCTATAAAAATTTGAAGCCCAAAAAGGAATGAAGTTCATTGATCATTTGTGACTCTGTAATATAGCATGACTGTGACTTTATCTAAAAGGGGTTTTTTTTTGTTCTTTCTGATACTAGGTGTTCTAAGAATGATAACACAGCCACTCCAAACAAGCATTTCAACATATTTAGCTGTATCCCTTGGTTGCTTAGTCTATGAAAAATTTGTTTCAAATGCTCTTCATATTTATCAAGATTGTCAGAAAATACCAGAATGTCATCTAAGTATGCAAAACAAAAGGTTAGGCCACCCAAGATCTATAAAGCATTGAAACATCTGGACTACATTACATAACCCAAAATTTAGAAATGAGAATTTGAAAGGTATTATTATTGCCATTTTTGGAATGTCTTCTTCATTAACAGGGATGGATGGCATGGTATGCTCAGAAAATGTCTAGTTTCAAGAAAATTGTTTTTCCATATAAGTGAAAAATTTTGGATATGTGGTATCAAATAATGGTTGGGTACCATTTGTGCATTCACTCTTCTGTAGTCCCTGACTGAATGAATTCTCCAGTGGATTTTGGCAGTAAGTGTAAAGGTGAAGTCTAGGTACTCTTCAAAGGATGATATATTCCCTGTTGTCATGAATTAAAATTCCTTCTTCACACTGCTAAGATTTCCAGGTGCAATCACTATGGTCTGCTGTGTACTGGGGCTCCTACAGTTTGAATGAAATGAGCTGTTGAATGCTTTGTCACTGTAAATTTTAGCCTTGGTGATATAATATCTAGATAATCTTTTAGCAGCCTTTGAAAATGAAGGTTTCCTTCAATAATCACTTTTACAATTGGCTGCAAGTATCCAATTTTCCATTTATACTTAGCTTGGTAAGCATATTAATGAGTTTTTGTTTCTTTAAATTGAGTATTAGTCTGAAATGCCTTAAGAAGTCAGCTAATGTATATAGAAACATCAATCTGCAATGTTGAAGTGCCACTTAAATGTTCTGCATAGTCTGAGGTCAAAGTGCAGCAGTTTAGTGCCAAAAGTTTTGATCATTGACTGGTTGGTTGCATACAATTCTAATGGTTTGGATTTTGTCTTTTTGTATTTCCCTTTGTGGGAATGCAAGAGACATCACACCCATTGTTGATTAAATATCTGTAGTTTGTGGCTCATTTGAAGATCACTAAGCAATTGCTGGAATTCAAGTTTCTGTGCTTGTTCATTAAGTTGAGTGGTAATGCTTGTGCATTTCCCTGACTAGCAAAGGAACATGGCGTCCTGTATTTCTTTGCAGATGTACCAAACCAGTTGTGGTAGAAGCAAAATTTGGGATTATTGCTGTTTTGCACATGCTAGTCATTATGTTGGTGGGGTATCATTGATTCTGATATAAGGCATAGTGGTTATCATTCTGTGTACCAGATCTGATTTGGTCTCAAGAAAGTTGTTTTACTTGAAGGGTGAGTTTCTCAATCTAGTTTTGTATATTGGAAATAATGGGAGATAACTACAACTGTTTTGGTATTTGCAACGTAAACAATGTTAAACACTCCTATCATCTTGTTCATTCCTGAAGTCTGCTAGAGTCACTAAGTGTGATAACTCTCCACTTGATGCAGATATGATTGTTTGACTATTTGATGGTAATTGTTGTGGTAATAAACTCTTCAGAAATTTGTCATTGAGTTTTGTCTCTCATCAGTTCTCTTATTTCTCTCAATAAAGACAATGGCTTGTTATCTCCCAACTGCAACTCACTTACTGTAATAGTTTTTTTTTAAGGCATTTTCCTTTTAAATCAGCAAATTCCATTATAAGATTATGTTTAATTAAATGTGTTATACTTGCTCTTTTCTGATGGCAAAAAAAAAAATGTTGCTAACATGGGATAGGATTTCTGAGTCAATCAATGAAAGCAGGCTAGTAATTTAATATTATCATTTAATATTCCCGAGAGCATGAAGGCAGCCTCTACTTGTATAAACAATTGAATATTTTGCTTTCAAAATACAGGCAGTCATAGTTCAATTCTATTAACCTCACTCATTATTTTCAGTAATGGACATAGCTGACTGTTATGGTTATCCAACTCTAACAAATACCAAATAATTTTCTTGAATAAAAAGAACAAAGCACTGACCTCCATGCTGCAGTGAAATTGTGGGTTGCATGTTCCATCATTTGTGCCTCTAGATGTGGATTGCCTTAAATAGTGTTGCCACCAGACCAGTTTTCACATGGATAAGCTGGATTTTAAATTCATGGTCCAGATTAATTATTAATTTGGTCCAGTTTTCATAGAAATTGTGAAATTATGATGAAACAAAATAAATTTATAAAAATATTTGTGAGTATTTTGCAAATATTAGGTTTGTTGTAACACAAGTCCCTAACTGGTTTAAAACTGACATGCATATTGCTCAGTTCTTGGCTGTAAAATGATAAGCATGCCTCGTACAGTTTACTACAATGCGCATGCCTCGGTATAACATCCTAATTTTAAAATGTCTGGATCAGCAATTTTGAAAAGGTAGCAACACTGGCCTTAAAGAAAGATTCCAATATAGTATGTTTTGTTCAACAAATAAACAACCTTTTATTGGTTCAGTATCTTCATATACAAAAATTTATAACTGACTCCAGTTAGATGAATACATAATGTGCACTCCTTACTTAGCACAAACTCTCAGAGTCCGTGCTAAGTTTAAAGTGTAAGGAGAGCATATTATGTTCTGTTGTGTAAAGTGTAAGGAGTGCACATTATGTTCATTAAAGTTCTGTCCATCAATCCACACCAAAAAAGAATGAATCTCTCTTTTTTCTCTATGTTGCCTATCTCAATACTCTTCGGTGGTAATGTCTCCTGCCATCACACACTTTTAAGGACTACATACAATATAACAAATTTTACATAACTTACAATCTGCACCTTTGAAGTCAGATGTTTTTTAATTAACAAATAATCTGTTAATTTTAAGCCGAAAATGATTGCTATATTATAAATATAAAACTATTAATAAAATGTTAAAAATATAATCTTCCTTCTTCATAAAACTGTTTAAATATGAAAATTTAATATTAATCTAAATACATCTTATTTTACAGGACAGATGATTCAAGTCAACCTGAAACAGATGAACCTATAAAACCTTTAATAACAAAAAGACCACCTCCGTTACCTCTTTAAATCTATCAAATTGTTTTGTTTATTGAAATTTTAAAATTTATTTTTCAAAAA
This sequence comes from Centruroides sculpturatus, assembly GCF_000671375.1. NCBI lineage: Eukaryota > Metazoa > Arthropoda > Arachnida > Scorpiones > Buthidae > Centruroides > Centruroides sculpturatus. The sequence continues at coordinate 239,489 of NW_019385519.1, read as the reverse complement.
GAATTTGAAAACTTCTATGTATAAATTTATGTTTAAATATATTTTTAATCATATGCTAAATATTTAATAAATTATTATTTAATTAAAAATATATATTAAATGTTCTTTGTTAAGATGATTCAGATTGATATTAATTGAATATATCAAACATCATTGCTTAAAGAGCTTAAATGTCTGTACCTGCTCATTATGGGTTATTCTCTGCAAATCCATTACAGGTTTGACTGCCCCATTGAGAGTTGGTGGAACCCATAATAAGTTTGCTAAAGAAAAAGGCCCTCTTAGTGCCCACAGGACAGAGAGTTAAAAGTTTATATATTGGAGGTATTGATATACAGTATTTTAAAAGTAAAATACTGAAACATTAAATTATTAAATTATTAAAATTGCATTATTTTAGTATGTTTTCAATAGTATCTGCATTTTTTTACAGTTTATATATTACATATTTAATGATTTTCTGTGTAAAACACCAATTTTTTTCTAACTATAAAGTCAAGAACTCTTGTAACATTAAAGATGTGAGTGTAAAAGTATGTACTACATTTTTAATGTTAAACAACCAATCACATCGTCACAAAGTCGGGCTGCAATTTTTAATCATATTTTTAATTTATTTAATTAAAAATATATGCTCTCCACCTTACCTCAAATTAGCAGTGGTTTTCCCCTGTACATCATACTTTTCCTTTAACAATAAGCTATATCCGCCCCATCCCTCACCACCCGCCAGCTCAATTGTGTCTGAACCCATAATGAACTTGCTAAATGAGACCCTCTTAGTGCCCATAGGGCAGAAAGAGTAAAAAAAATCAAACAAAAAAAACAGTTAAGACTTATTTCCAACTTAGGAAAATAACATTTTTTCGAATAAGGTACTGTAGCATCGTTAATTAATTATTTTATGTCAAAGCGGTTAACAAAGAACATCAAAGAAAAGCAATTCTTTCCAAGAACTTTTATACTTTTTTTGTTTTAATTTATATTGTATGTAATTATAATATTAGAATGTATTTTTAATTTTATGAAATTATCTTTGTTTTAACGTATATTTGTTAATTTTAGGGGTAGATAACAACTGTCCTTCGAGACTTTTCTATTTACTTGTAAAAATAAATGAGTAAAATATAAATAAAATAATATGTATATGTTTGTTAATGATAAAATCATTCTTTAAACTCGTTTTATAAAAAAATATCATTTAAATTTATCGGGTAGGTCAATAGAAAAGAATGGTGATTCTTATAAATTTTGTATTTTTTTCTATTGTTCATCTCGTACTTTGTTGGCCAGTTGACGGTGTCCCTCATATCTCGAGTAGGTCAGACTTAATGACGATTTTACTCGTATTAGCATTTGCAATTTTTTTTATAAAACTCGTCCCTACCCTGAAAATTAAGCTTTTTGGCATTTTATAATACAGTAGAGCCTCGAAAACTCGGCACTCGATAACCCGGCATTCCGGATAACTCGGCCACACCCTGGCAGAGCAAAAAATCCTGTTAATTAATTTTCATTATAGACATCTTTATGCCTCAAAGTATTTTTCTGGGGTGTGTCTTATCAGGTAAAAATTACTGTACACAGTGTATTCATTAATTTTCATTTTCATGTAGTAAAGGCTCTATGACTTCATAAAGGTCGTACTTTTCCTTTGTTTAAGGGTATTTGGGCAGTTTATTCTCTGTTGTATTCTCAAGTAAACAATACATACAAATACAGTACAGTATTTTCTGAGGAAACACTCATACTTAGTTTTTTTAACCCCATTACCGATAACCCGGCATTTTCACAAACTCGGCCACCCGTCGGTCCACATTAGGCCGAGTTTTCGAGGCTCTACTGTAATTAAAAATACTGTATAAGAGTTTTTTAAAACGAAATATAACAGATGGCATTGCACGCAGTTTTAAATGTTTCCGGGAAAGTTAAGCAACTCGTTGATGGATTTAACTTTGTCTTGTCTTATCGTAGTCGTTGGGCTAGTTACACAGACTATTGCGCCCCGTGGTGGTGAGAGATGGCGGTAGTAATATTTTCCTCAGTATTTATAGGTCTGCTTGTAAACGGTGAAAAAGGTGATCATACTTTGTATACAAATCTCGATGGGCGTAAATTTAAGACAATCGCTTATCTTAAAGATTTTGTGACGAATGATACTGTTATTATTTAGAATTTTTTTTCGGACGGGTTCAAATTGATAGCAGTTATCCAACCGATGTAACGTTGTATCTTGCTCTGTCGGGCAGAAAGTGCAGCGATCAGTATTTTTCAGGTTACGTTTATGGAGGAAGGAATTACTAATGAGGGAATTAGTCCTGGCCCGATGAATCAGGATAGTAGTGTATCGGTCCGTATAGTCCATGACGGGGATATGACGGCCGATGATGAGCCATTCATAGTCTGTATGGCTTGGAAAATTATACCATTCGTTGTCCATTTGATGTTTGATTTCGATGTTTATAATGCTGATGTAAACCTCCGGAATAATATAATATGTTTTCTTGGTGTCGTACGGCTGACTCTAATCAAGTTTGTCCGCTTGTTTCAGTGGCGTAGCGTGGGTGTCAGCCGCCCGGGGCGGAGGAAAATTTCGCTGCCCCCTTATTTAGGTATCTCAATTTAAAAGACTAAAATTCAGTTTCGCCACAGAATAAGTAACGAAAAATTCCGTGCTAGTGTTGCCACCTTTTTAAAATCGCCAACCCTGACGGCAGGTGAGGTTTGTTCGAACAGAAGTTCCTGACGCATGCGTATATCATTTTGCAATGAAGAATAATTTGCAGTGCATGCTGGTTCTAAATCAGTTACAGTTAGCGAGTAGGGAGACTTGGGTAGGAGTAACGTAAGTAATCTAGATGACTTAGCCCTATTGGATATTGGAGGTGTATATGATACGAATGAATCGTACAAGCAAAGAAAAAAAAAAAAGGTCGACAGGATGCGCGCGATATCCCCGGACGGCGAGTCGGATGGTAACACTATTCCGTGCTCATTTCAATCGGTCCGAATCGTAGGTGGACGAAAATATGAAATAAAATGGTATCAAATTCTTACAAGATACTATTATTATTTATTGTCAAATTTTACCGCCCCCTAAAAAGTGCCGCTTCCACTACGCTACGCTACTGGCTTGTTTGTTTATAGTTATCCCTTTATGAGCTGGGGTCCAAACGAGACGCATCTGCAGATTATCTTTATTGCGTCTGTTGATAAGGCTTATGATGGTGTGGATGATGGATGAAGACTTATCGTGGTGAGCGTTGATGGCGGTGAGGATAGCTTGAGAGTCCGTGCACAAGGTGATGTTGCTGTTAGTCTCAGTGGCATGTTGTAGCGCGCGAAGAATAGCGAATCCCTCCGCCGTGAAAATGGTGGTCTCGGGGTGGAGAGTGTAATGGGCTTTGGTGTTGGTGGTGTAGTCGATGAACGCTGCCGTGACAGTCGTGTCGGTTTTGGAACCGTCGGTGGCCAGGAAAGTAGAGAGATCTTGTACCGTTGTCCACTCATAAAAGGTGGATTGAATAACGGGATCCGGTAGGGAGGAGTCCTGGAATAGAAGGGCTCGATGTGTATGTCGAAGACGGTGGCGTCGGAGGGTATCGAGTTTTGGGTCGTGTGATTGTCGGTGGGGATATTATGGCTGTTTGTCCAGTTCCTGATGAAGTGGGCTATAGGAATTTTCACAAAGGTGGCTCCTTCATTGCTGTGAATGAGATGAATAATTCTTCGAGAGAAGTTGTCCCGCGAAGCCTTCTGGAAGTAGGAACTATAGTGTTTTATTAGGTATTTCCTATATCGGCAAGCTGTGGTTGTGGTGCGAGTAAGAATGTTGTTAGCGGTCATAGGGAGATCATAGTTGAGTTTAACGTACTGCATCTGTAAGGATTCTAGGATTGCCATCTGGGTTTTAGTTAAGGTTGCGATGTTGGGGATACATTACATTAGTAAGCTGCCGATGGTGCTGTCGGCGATGCACAAGAGGTCCTTTGGCTAGCCGCCGTGTTTTTTGTTGCAATAAATTTTAAAGATGTTCAGGAGCTTTCTGCTCTTGTCCCGAATGTATTGAATGTGGGTGTTCCACGTAAGACGTGCAGTAATGTAGACGCCAAGTAGTTTGATTTTGGAGACCTCGGGAATTTGTTGGTTATTGAGGACGAAATCCTTGTTGCCTCGAATATTGATGGGTATGCGCAGGATCGCGCACTTCCGTGGTTGGCACTGAACAGAATTTTTCGGAGACCATCTGCCAAACTTGTTTCAAAATTGGATCGTGCTATGATGTAGATGGGTCGGGTCAGCACCATGCGTGACGGCAGTAACATCGTCTGCGTAAACATAGATTTTAGTGTATTTATTTTCTAGATGAAAGATGTCATTCATAAAGATGGCAAACAGGAAGGGGGAGATCACACTACCTTGTGGGATTCCTACGCATTGGGTACTGCTAGGAGAGAGGTAGCCCCTCCATTTGATTTGAACCTGCCTGTTGGACAGGAAGTCTTGGAGCCAGAGAATTGAGTTGCCTTTTAGGCCTTTTTCTAAAGCTTTCCTTATAATATGGGAGTGATTGATTTTGTCGTAAGCACTGCAAATATCGAGAGTAATAACATTGATGTAGTAGCCTTTATTCCGGGGGGTGTATAGTTGTAACATCAGATGTGTTAATAAGTGTCGAGTGCCTTTGCCGGGAAGGCCGCCAAAGTGGTTATAATTAAACCAGTTATTGAGTAGCTATGCGCTGCCATCTGTAGAGAATCATTCGTTCCATCGTTTTCATACCGCCGGCAGGGGCTCCATACGACGCTCGTCTCGATGGACGTCGCTGGGGCCTTCGTCAACGTTTGGTGGCCGTCCATTGTGGGTGAGCTGAGGAAGGCAAACCTGCCGACCGCCCTTGTATCACTTTCTAGGAGTTTCCTGAGTGACCGCTCGGTTGTCTACGAGACACCAAAAGGGGCTGTCCACAGGGTTCCTGTATTGGTCCCCTTTTGTGGAACGTTCTAGCAGACACGGCGTTGCGGCTGGTCCTTCCAGACCAAGTCCAACTGCAGGCTTATGCTGACGACCTATTGTTAGTAGTTGCAGGCTATAGTCGACGCGATATGGAGGTTCGCGGCAACGAAGCAATAGAACAGCTCGTTCGCTGGGGAGAGCTGCACAAGCTCTCCTTCAGCCCTGAGAAATCAGAGGCCCTGACGGTGGCCCGAAGCGGGGTATTGGCACGCCGACCTATATACCGCATCCGGGGCAACCCCATCCGAAGGGTGAATGAGTTAAAGTACCTCGGTGTAATCATCGACCAGACACTATGCTGGACTCCCCACCTGAGGGACGTTCGAGTCAGAACGAACCGAATGATAGCGGCACTATCACGACTAGCAAGGCAGGATTACGGGCTGAGTGGCGAAGCGCTTCGTACCATCTACAAGATGTGTGTGGAGCGCATTGTCTGCTACGCCTGTGGCGTTTGGTGGAAAGACACCGCCAACGTTTGTCAGAGTAGGACACTACTCACGATCCAGCGTCCCGCTGCATTGCGGATCACGCGTGCGTACAGAACTGTGTCAACGGATGCGGCCCTGGTCTTGGCCGGGCTGCTCCCTTTGCCTCTGGTAGTCAGCCAAGAGGCAGCCTTCTACAGAACAACAGTGGAGGGCAGAGAGGCCATGCATTGTAATCAGAAGTACCCGATCAGACTTAGGCGTCAGACGGACGTACTAAAGATCCATCCTGCCCTCAGGATCGGACTGGATTGGGAAGTCGGTGAACCGACTGGTACAGGTGTTGAGATATACACCGATGGCTCGAAGGACGGCAGCTTAGTAGGCGCCGCATACTGCGTCTTTTCCGACGGAGTTGAAGTGTACAGCAGAACTGTCAGACTGAACGAGGAGGCGTCCGTGTTCCAGGCAGAACTGGTGGCCCTGGAGGGGGCGTCCCAGTGGATCCTACTACATCCGGGTCCAGAGCCGGTCACGGTCTACTCAGATAGCCAGTCGTCGTTACAGGCTTTAAGCGACGGGTACCATCGTGACCCATTGGTACATGAGATCAGAGGTAGGGTACTGAGGGCGAGGCACGAACGACACGTTGTCCTGCGGTGGGTAAGAGGACACACCGGCGTCCTGGGCAACGAACGGGCCGATCAGCTGGCAAAGGCGGGAGCCAGTGGCCCATTTGTTACGAGGACGGTAGATCCCTCGACTACATACATAAAAGGTACCTTACTGCAACGATCGATGATAAGCTGGCGAGAACGCTGGACTCTTAGTACAGTAGGTAGGTCAACCTACGCCTTCGTGCCTGTAGTTGGCCTCACTCCGATAAGTTGTTGCTCGTTGTCGACTCAAATCCTAACTGGCCACGGGAGGTTCCCCCACTTCAAGTCCAAATTTGGACAAGGAGATGGTAGCTGCCCCTGTGGTAGTCCTCGCGGCGACGCGAGGCATTACGTACTTGACTGTCCCCTAACAAGGGACTTCCGCCTAGGGGCAGACCAAGTTGACTGGTCCAAGCCCCCTGAACAAGTACTTCGAACGCTAGCAGCTAGTAAAGGGAACCTAAAGAAACTAAAGGAATTAATGGGAGAAATCATAGATCTTATTGATCTATAAGTTATAGTTGGCTTACTTGGGCCCCCTCCACCTGGAGTCAGGGCCCCGCTGTCCGTATACCTACTACATGTAGGTTCTGTCTGTGTTTCCTACATTATTGTGTGAGCTATTAAAGGTTTAGTTATGTGGACCAATTGTGCAGTACAGGCTGCACAAACAAAAGTTATGCCAAGTTAGTGAGTTGGACCGGGGTGCGGACGGGAGTCCGAATGATGCATCATAGGGCCCAACTATGACGTCCCTGTCTACCGAGTCAGGTACCGACCAGTCGATGAACAAGGCATAGTCTCTTTAAACCCTATAGTGCCAATAGGCGGGGCAGGGTAAAGAGTTCCTTATGAGACATCGTTTTCATGACCGTGGAAGTGAGCGCTATTGGTCGGTAGTTCTCGAGCATAGTCGGGTCTTTACCTTGTTTGTGAATGGGGTGGATGATGGTATTTTTCATCTTCGATGGTATGTTGCCCGACGACCATATGGTGTTGTAGACCGCCAATAGGTGGTCTTTGGCCTGATCATCGAAAACCTTTAGCATGCTTGTCGTGATGTCGTCGGCCCTAGGAGTCGTGTTCCGTCCTTTATTTATTGCATTATCCAGCTCCCTATTAGTGAAGGGGTGGTTGTAAGAGTCCTGCTGGTATGTAGTATTATTTGGACGTCTGATAATCGGATGTTGATCCCGTAAATGAGGGATGAAGAAGTTGAGGAATTTGTCCGCTTGATCTTTCGGGGTAATTAGAGTACAATTGGCGTGCCGCAGGACGAGGTGGCTTGGGGGAGTTGTTACTGTTGCGGAGGCGGCGGAGGATGCTCCATATGTTATTCTTGTAAAGGGGAGAGGACGCCATACATTCCCAAAAAGCACGCTTCTGAGTGATGATGCAGTATTGTAATTCCGCTGTGGCTTTTTTGGCTTGGATCCATTTATCTCGGTTGATGTGTCTGTGATAGCGATGATAAGCTTTACGCCTGGATGCAAGCGCTCGTTGACAGTCAGGGTTCCACCACGGGGGTTTAGGAGGTCGGTCGCTCAGTCTGTTATTCTTCCGCATGGCGAACAGATTATGATATCGTTGGACGAGGTCATCGTAGGTCCATTCATTATGTGCCGCCCAGGCGACCAAGATATTCATGGCGTTTACGCCATTCGTGGACGCATTCCGGTCAGTCTGGATTTAACTTTCCCGGAAATATTTTGGTGGCGTCATCTGTTGTGATCTTTTTATTTTTATATTTTTAACTATTATAAAATGGCAAAAAGTCTAATTTTGAGAGAAGGGATGGGTTTTATAAAAAAAATTATAAATGCTAATAACAAGTAAAATCGTCATTAAGACCGTACAACCCTATTCAAGATATGACACAACCTCTATCTCCCCATCCCATCGACCTTTAATCACCAAAATTTAATAGCATCAATCCTCCTAACAAACAAACTTCCTTGCAAAATTTCAGAAATTTTCGATAAAAAGCAGCATAGTTATTGCGCTTCAAAGAGGACGAACTAACACCCAAACATACAGGAAAAAAAAACCCGAAATTTTTTGCAAAGTAATTATAAATGCATATACACTGATCCTCCATATTCATGAATAATTGAGTCTCAGTAATTTTTTTTTTTTTGGATTTCAAATTCTCGAACTTTGAGTTTCTTTTTCTATATTAAATTTGTAAATCGTTCCGAGACTTTAGGTATTAGCGAGGTTGCGGCCGAAGTTTTCATCTGTAAAATGTGAACGTCGAACGTCGAGCGCCGCTATCTTGTAAGTGGCGTTCGACGTTCGACGTTCACGTTTGAGAGATGAAAACTTCGGCCGCAACCTCTCTATTAGCCTACTGCTGTTTTAAAAATGTTCAGAAAAATGAATGGTTTTATTAAATAAATGTACTGTGCAATGGTTTATAGTGCTACATAATACTTTTATTTAAGTTAAAATAAAAAAATAAACGAAACGGTATCATAACTTATGACACTATACGAATAAGTGAGTGCAGTGATCTTTTAGCATTGCACCTGCTCGGACATCGCACGCAAAATCCAGTTTATAGTAGTACTGTACGTGATCTGCCATTTCCCAAAATGTTGAATGTCGAAATCTTTCACGAAAGTTTGGTGCATAAATTTTCAATCGCGAATGATCGAATTTCCGAACAATGACGTCCATGAACATCGAGAGTTTAGTGTAAATCCAATCAGATAAGAATCTATTTGTAACTTTTATAATTATTTCACTTATCACTACACTATGAGCTTAATTCATTTATGTTGTATTTATTTAATTTACTTAAAATGTTAACATATATTTAAAATATGTGCTAATAGTCGTCTCATTTGGCATGAGAAACGACACGAATCTAAAAATACAATAAAAATCAGACTGGTAACGTAAGTCCATGTTCTTTGGTCACGATCAGTTTGACGAATCACAGCTCGAGATGGTACGATTGCTTATCCTGGTTGTATAAAAAAAAATTGAAGCTGGTCCCATATTGAAATTAGAAAATACAAAGAATGTTGTAAAGGAATAAGGTATTTCAATATTACATATTACAATATGCAATGTAATATTATTCTATTATATAAAAGCTTATATAGTTGAACCTGTCTATCTTAAACATGTTTATCTCGAAAACTTTTTTTTCTCGAAATTTGTTTTCCCTTGCATTTTCAGCCTAAATTTAATTAATAAATTTAGCCTAATTTATTTTCCATGTTTATCTCAAATAATTTTCTTCAAAGCCTCTATTTCTCAAATTATGGACTGAAGTTTCAATTACAGTTTCAAAGCTCGGCAACTACATTTTGATAGCATAAATTGCAGTTGAGAAACATCTCTTGCAATACAGTACATACTTGCAATTAACGCTGCTTTTATCTGATTGGTACTAGTTTGGCTTGCGTCCTATTGAAGAATGTAAGTCAAGGCATCAGAAAGTATTGACAAACTATGTCTGTTAAGGTATGTCAAAAGGGTATGTTTTATTTATACCTAAATCAGGTATGTACTGTACTTGCTCTTGTATTAATACAATACCGTATTTCTAATTAAACCTATTACTGTTTGCGGTGTAGGAACCTCCAGTGCTCCCCAGGATAAAATCTTGAGTGCGCCACTGGGAACCTCTATATCTTGAAACCTATCTATCTCAAATTTTTTCTTGTTTCTGTCAGATTCGAAATAGACGGGTTTAACTTTTTATAAAAATATAAAAGATGTTTAAGACTGAATTGGTTTCTGAAAAATTATTTAAACGAATCGTCGTAAAGAGAGTGATGAGGTTTCCCATAAGCTCAGTTATAAATTGGAATTACATTCCTTCAAATACAGTTTTAACTATGTAATAACACGTTGATGTGACAAAACTTGAAGTATTAAACTATAGCATTTCATACAGTCTTAACGAAAAATTTATTCCAATCGTAAAAGTGGAAGTATAATATACATAATATACATTGAAACAATACATATCAAACTTTTACAACAATTATAAAATTAATAAAAAACACAAAATTTTAATATAAAAAGTTATAATACAAAAATGTTAACGGTGGGAGGAAAAGTATAACATTCAATTTATATAACAAATGTAAAAATATAACAGAGTATAGAAGTATATAAGTAAAAATGGAAAAATATACATAGAATGCCTTAATAGTTGTCTTCTGTATTTATAAAATCCTACAAACACATTTACAATAATTGGAATTTCAAGATATGTAAGAATGCTTTTCAGGCAATCCATCGTCACGTGTTCGATAATTTCATAAATTTTTGCTTTCAGTATAGGATTGGGAGATGCATTAATAAAGGTTTTTGCAGCCCACGCCAATGCCTGATTAATTCCAAATATCTTTATAGCTTCGTAACGCCCAATTTTAAGAAGTTGAATAGATTCTACTTCTACGGAATATTCGGTCACTATTAATGTAATTTTCAAATCTAATTTGCTGAGATTGATTTCTGCATGACCACTCAATGCAATTAAAGATGAAAAATCAAATTTTGCAATTAATTTGACATTACGTACCGAAAATCTTCCCTCGACTTTTATGTAATTTTCCGAGAATGAAAAGTTACAAGGACTTTCACGAGTTATTGAACTTAAACCGTAAATATTAAAATCATATACTTTAATGAAATCAAAGATTGGATATTTTTTGTTAAATATTAATTTACACGAATCTTTATTCGTTAAAAGTCGTTTTCTCATCTTGAATCGAGTTAGGAATGTGTCAGTATATTTATTTACATTTCCTGTAAAATCTGAAAATAAAAGAAACATTAAGTTTTAAAACTATAGCAAATAAATTCAAAATTATAACAAAAATTTCAATAATTATTATTTATTACAATGATAATTTTAAAAGTTCTTCTTTCTCCAAAAACGGGTACACAATAGTTAAAAATTTCAGAATTAAAAAAAAAAAAAAGTGACTATTTATAATTTTAAAGTTCAAGTTTGAGTAAAATACGTGAAAAAATTCGGATAACTCAAATTTTTTTTAACTTTTTTAAACCTAGAGTCTTAATTACCCTTTTTGATATATTGTTAATGTGTGGTAACATAACCACTCAGCATATTAACAGATGTGCCGCATGAGAATTCAAGATCTGAATTGGCGAGAATCTTTTACTTTAGCATATGATTGGCATCATTCTCCGTTCTGACTGATTCGTGTGTATTGTAGGATACTTGTAATTTTTACTTGAGTTTCATTCAACTATAATGGGTGAACAGATGAAATGAGTTCAGAAGCGTTGATGCCAAGAGGAAATTCGTCTTTATACTAAGAATATCTGATTAGAAAATCTTATCAGATATTCTTAGCATAAAGACAAATCGATTTATTACACGTTCATAAAATTTTTCAACAACATATCGAAATTTTCGATAAGTGCACGAAAAGCAACAATTTCCTAAAGGAAGGAATGATAATTTACAGCATCCGTGAAAAAACAAAATATTTTATAAATAGAAAAATTTATTTATAAAATAAAATTTTATAAATATTCTTCCAAAGAAATTGAAGCCACACAGCGATTGTTTTGCCGCAGTACTTTATTTCTGTAATGTGTCACTCTTTATTAAACATATTTTGAAGAGCTATTGTGATAATGGAGGAATGGAGTCTGGAATTAATTTTTGAAAAAGTGGCACCATAAAGAAATAAACTACTCCAGCAAAACAATCGTTATGCAGTTTAAATTTTTTTAGGGAAAAATTCACTTTATTATTATATCAATTGTAAACGGTCAAGAAAAGAATTAAAAAAAAAAAATTTTGCCACAAACTTAATTAAAACGTTTTCAATCAGTTCTAAAATTGAAAATTTAATAGTTTTAAGAGCATCGGATTTAAACAGCAACTGTTTAAATCCGATCTTAACTCAACTCGCAACGAGTTAAGATTTAAAAATTAAGTTAAAATTTAAATCATTTATAAATAAAAATTCTTAATTGAAATTTTACAAACTATTCGATTTCCAGAATTTTGAAGTAATTTAATAAAATAATCAAAAACAAATTTCATAACATTTTCCCTATAATGTAGGAAAAATATAAATTTATATTATTATTATTCTATTGTTTTTATAAATAAAATGTTACCTTGAACCTGAAATTACTCATAAACTAAATGTGTGTGAGTAATTTACTTAACTTACGTAACTTACCTCACAAGATGATGTAGGAAACAAAATTAAATTAGTAAATTTGTATAAAATAATATAATTGATACTTAGCTTAATTTAGATTAAAAATCGAAAAGTTTCATTCGGAAATTATTTAATAATTCTTTCGTTTTCAGCTAATTTATAAACCTGAAGTCGAAAATGTATATTCTACTCCGGATCAAATTCTTATAAATGAATGAATAAATTCAACTTCAGAGTACTGAGAAATATAAAATATTCTTGACTAACAGATTGATTGATTAAATAATTAAAACAAAGTGCCATCACATTATAGGCTATACGGTCGGCCAAAATTGTGTTCATTAAAGAAGGGCATGATCAACAATAAGCCCAACTAGCGTGGATAAGATATGGAGAATAATTGTTATTTAAATGTGATTATTGTTGGCGTAAACACAATACAAAAATTTATAAATGTTTATAAAGCATTGATTTCATTAAAATATTTTCATATTTATTTCTCGTCTTTCTTTTTTTTTTTTTTTACTTTTAAACTCATTGTGTAGTCGTCATATTTCATAGTATGAATATGTAAAGGCATTCCTGTTTTCAACCTTTATTAACGGAGGGTGGGAAACGTCGTTCCCAGTGCTGGGAGTAATTAGGAACCATTTTAATTAAATAACGCCGCTAGTCGATAGTTCTTAAAGATGGTCGCCTTTTTAACGGTCGCTTTCGCAACTACACCATAAAAACTCCTCTTATGCAATTTCCTGAGAGAATAAAGAGGAAGAAAATGATTCTGATTAACTGCCGTTGGAATCGGTTTTGAAGTTTTCTCCATTAAAAAAAAAAAAGAAAAAATGGAATCGGTTTTGAAGTTTTCTCCATTAAAAAAAAAAAAGAAGAAGAAAAACAACTTTCTATCAATGCCTTTCTCGTGCACGGTCGCAGCCATGTTTGCTCAATCAGAAAAAACAGCCTTTCCAGGTGCTTCCAAAAAATACTCTCGAATCAGATTTTCGCTGGTTTCGCAACACCTGCTCTGCTCGAATTTACGAACTTGTTTTAAAATTTTGCAAACTATTCCATTTCCAGAATTTTGACGTAATTTAATTAAATAAACAAAAATACCATGAAAACCTGGGTTCATATCCTATCCTTAATCCCCACAGTTTATTTTAATTGAGATTTGCTTACAGGCTGAATAGACTAAAGCTGAAATCCTCATAATTTTAGACCCTCATAATTGTTGTCTTTTACTTTTGCTTCCTAATTTTTTACTTTCATAATTTCTGGTTTCATAAATTTTAAGCATCGAGAAAAATTCGAAAAAAGTCTAGAAAAAGTGCTTTAATGAATAATTAATTCAAATTCAAATAATATGTTTATGAAATTCATTTAAATTTTTAAATGACTGCTTATATTATGAAAGAAAATATCACTGAAAATTGTATCCTTGCACATTATTTCTAATAGTGAACAGGAGAGTTTAACTTGAAAAGTAAAGCCTCATACTTATTTCTAGTATAGGACCATTATAAAATATTAATTGTTATTGGATGGTTTTTTTTTATTAATGAAGATTAAGTTAGGATTATATTCTGAGAACCATTGTTTTATGATTTATAAAACAGAATTATCTGGATAGTAGCATGAAGATGGGTTATTCCTGATTCAGCAATTCTACGTTCAATTTTATTCAGGTTTCAATTGCTTTCTTTTTATCCAAATATTTTTTAATATTTTCTTAACAAGGGGAAAGTTGTGAAAAATGAATAATTATTAGAAAATTTTAAAAATAGGCATAAAACTGTTCACTGAGAAATTGCTATGAATAGTTATGCAATAAGAATTCATAAAATGTTCTATTCTTTTATTGGTAATTATAAATTCTATTGTAAATCAGATCATTAACATACAATATTATTGCCTGCTGACAATAACATCCTAATTATCTGGCAATAATTGAATATATTAAATCCTGTTTATTTCTATAAAACTTTTTCTGCATATTTCTTTCCAGAAAAATATTTCTAACATTCTTTCTATGTTATATGATCATAGCTACAAATTATACTTCTGTAATTTCACGAAATTTTTAAATTTTATTAATAAACTTTGCACAAAATTTACGAATTTTGTGGCATTTTTAACATAAACACAATATTTTATTAATTGTTTTTGTAACAGTATGAATCTTTAAAAAAGACGATGATAATTAAATTTCATTAGTTAACTCCGTAAGCTATTATAAAAATCAGTAACAAAGCAAAAAAACAAATTGACATTTTATTATAGAAAATTATGTACATAAATATTTTAATTTAGAGATATATTTTAACACAGACCTATGTATTGTGTGAAAAATCGAAGTAGACTATAAAAATATATTAATACAAAAGGTATTAGGCATAGAGAATATTTAATAAGTTGTTTTCTCTGCTTGTATAATCCAATATATATTCTTACAGGCAATGGTACAATATACGTTGAAAGAATACTTTTCAAAGATTCTGTGGCTATATGCTCTATAGAATTAATAATCTTTCTCTTGAGCGTTGGATCAACAGATGCATTAATCCAGAGTTTTGTTGCCCAAGCCAAGGCATTATTGATTCCAGTTATTTTTATAACTTCATAATGTCCCAGTTTCAATATTTGAAGCGATTTAACTTCTAGGCAATGTTCGGTAACTACTAATATAACTTTCACATCCATACTGCTTAGAGTTGCTTCAAAGTGTCCTCCTAATGCGAATAAAGAAGAAAAGTCAAATTTGGCCATTAAACGTACGTCTCTTACAGAAAATAAGCCATTGACTTTTATGGCTTCTTCTAAAAATGAAAAGGTACAATCGCTTATTCGAATCATCGAACATAAACCATAAATAACGAAATCGAATATTCTTACATAATCATCGATTTTATATTTCTTTTTGTTTGGTAGTCGATACGAATCTTTCTTCGTTAAAAGTCTATTTCGTAACTTAAATCGTGTTAGAAAAGTATCAGTATATTGATTTAAATTTCCAGTATTATCTGAAATAAATTAAGAAATTAATTTTTTAAAATTCTAATGTAATTTATTAAATTTAAATTTTATAATTACAGAATCGAAATATTAGAATGGTTACAGATAAATAAACGTAACAGGAAGCGAAGAAGCAAGCATAAAAGATAGAAAGTTAGTAACAATAAGTGAAATTTTTAACTGCACATATTAAACAATATATTTATTAATAACACTCAAGTTTTTATTAAAAAAAGCACTTATTGAATTTTAATAGAGCAACATTTACAACTTTGTTAAAGCATTTAGTTTCTTTTAATACAACATTTTAGATATTTTATAGTACAAAACTCCAACGAAAAATTGTGAATTTTTAAATAATCAAATGCAGTTTAAACCAGATATTATAATTTTTTTATAATAGTTAAATTTAAGTTTAAAAAGGTTTTAATTGAATTTATTACCGCATTTCTAATTGTTATATGGATAATTCATCATAAATTGAAACTATGTACTCATATTGCAGCACATGTACTCACAAAAGCTAATGATTTCTTGTTCCTTACTTTCATTAGCAAAAAGCAATCCTTTTTCTTTATACTGGTGAAAGTAAAGAATAAAAAACAGCTATTTGCTCTGAAGAAAAGTCTAAATTCGATTTTAAAACTGTCTTGTTTGCATGTCTTCATGTGTCTGTATTTAATTTTTTACGAACACAATAATTCTTTACAATGAGATTTAATTATTGTATAAAATTTTAGCTGGATAAATTTCTATTATTTCATCAAAAAGAAAAATGACAATCAATATTATTACATTAAACAAAAATTCTGATAAGAACTTAAAATTTCTAAAATTGTATCTCGATCTATCCTTTGCCATATATATATATATTTAATACCGCGAATAAGAGAAAATAAAAATTGTTATGTTTTTCCTGTTAAACTTGTATGTTAAAACTTTTTATATGTGACAAAAAGAGAGGGATGGGAGATTTATATTAATAATATGTATAATCTATACTGGAGATGGGGAACCTTTGTAATCTGATGCTCACATCCCTTGTCAAAGAGAGTATCGTATGTTTTATATTGTAGGCTTTATAAGTGTAGTGGAGACCCGAACTAGCTGTTACGACGTGTTTTTAACATTTTCTTCTAGATGCAACACTTCACTAAGAGTATGGCCTGTTCAAGAAGCGTATTTAATATGAAGTTTGGAATTTGTTATGACAAGCGAGATAAAGTTTGGTTCATGTCATTGTAATTTTATATCCTAAAAGAAATTTCTCTTGATTGTATTTCACGTGTAATTTTTGGTTTGAAGGTATGAAAGATTGTCATTGTGTATACTTATGTTACTTACAATTTAGCTTTAATTTCGCTCTGTAATCGATCAGTTTGTTTGCTTACTTGAGCAGAACTAAGTTAAAGTTAATAGCAACTCTTGGAGTTAGTTGTTACAACGCGAATAGAGCACATCGTTACATTGTAGCTTACTCCACGTTTTTAACGTATCATTTTTATTCGGTTTTCTCTTTAAAAAGAATAGTACCAACATAAGAGCATGAAGGAGCAATAAACGAAAACGTATATGAAAAAGCAGCAAATGGCGTTAAGGAAAGAAAAATCTGCAGATGATTTCTCAGAATATCTGAGGATAACTATAAAGTCAATTTCATGACATTCTAACGATATGTTATAGTGTTATTTTCTCCTTTAATATTCTGCCTATATCTGATTTTTACAAACAATTTGATGTAAGAATTTGTACTAACAGTGTGGGACAAGTTGTCACATTTGAAAAAGTCCCAAATATTCAAGATTTTTAAGTTTATAATATACAGACATTTTAACGGGGGGGAAATGTATGTAATTCCCAAAGATCTGCGAATTGGCTACTGAAAATTTTAATATTTCAGATGCAGTAGGAAAATTATAAAAAAGAAAAAAAAGATGCTAAATGCAATTGTAATAATTAGTCCAACTCTCCCCTATATACTCAATACAAGTACACGAAAAATAGGCAGGCATATATGGTATTACAGTTATAAATACATAGATGCCTTTATTGAAAAAGAAGCGAAAATATTTTTCTTCGCTAATAAAATTTATTATAGCGAAACTAAACTTATCATTTTATATTTTATCATGTCTTACTAGAAGAAACAAAGGGCCACATGTGACCTGAAGATCACATGTTCCTCAGCTTTATTTAGTATATGCGTTGATTATATTAAAAAATTATATAATAATTCTTTACAGTAATAGTCATAAAATTTTTATTAAATATTTTGTAATCGGATAATCTGAAAAAGCTGTAGTAGCAAATAAAGCAAGCTTTTAAAATATTGGCTTAATTATATCTTGTAAATAAAATGACAAATATTCAATGATGAAAGAATTTAATAGAATTATTCAATTATATTTAGATTATAAACTTAATTAGATATTTGGAACTGATTACAAATAATTCAACATCTTGTTTGATTATTTAAGTTAAACTGTATACATGTTACAAAGCATAATTAGACTATATACATACTAATTTCATGGTTATGCTGTAGTTAGAGATAAATTGAATAAAAACTTACAAGTGAATTAAGATGTTATAAAAAGAAATAAATTATTATAAATATTCGCAAAAAAGTGTTTGATACTGTCGGTACTCC
This sequence comes from Centruroides sculpturatus, assembly GCF_000671375.1. Lineage (NCBI taxonomy): Eukaryota > Metazoa > Arthropoda > Arachnida > Scorpiones > Buthidae > Centruroides > Centruroides sculpturatus. The sequence continues at coordinate 221,554 of NW_019385519.1, read as the reverse complement.
CGACCCAAACCAATTTGACCCACTAGAGCAGTGAACCTTCCCAATAACCAAAAAACCTTTTATGACCCTTTGTCTTCACTTGTTCCTTTGTTCGGACTACTATCTGTCGACACGTACGGACATTCGTCCTACTGTTATGTAAAGACTCATTTGTACATTAATTCTTTGATTAAACGAAGATACCTTAACCAATACAATGTGTTTCATCTGTGTGTCTCTCCTCTGATTCCGGATTAACGACAGATACATTTGTTTTTATTTTTGTAAAAGAAAATATCCCTCAATATAATTTTTGCTTAATAGAAACTTTTTTTAAAACTTTAGTCATTTAAGTTAAATTGTTATAAAGACATATTTATAATTTTAAAACTAATATTTATTAAAAATCGCTTTATCCTCTATATACAATATGTTGAAAAATTCCTATCAGTTTTTAGATAATTACTGCTGTAACTACATATTCTGTAGTTTAATATTTCTGTACAATATTTCTGTTTAATTTTTTTATAGTTTAATAGGATTTATTATAAAACATTGTAAATTGATTTTTGTTTCTGTTACAAAATGAAATCAAAAAATTACAATATGCTTCAATAATCAACGAATTTAAATACTCGTTAAGTACAGTATATCGAATTCTTTGATATTTCTTCATCTGGCATGAAAAGCTTTTTAATACAAATTAGAATTAGAATAATTGTAAATATGAGTGATATAATTTGTATATAAGATACGTCGCTCGTTCTTATTTCTATGAACAAAATTCAATCAATACTTGAAGATTTAGGACTTTAAACAGATATTGTATATAACGAATGGAAATTCAAGGTAATTGTGACTAAAATAAATATAGATTTTAAAATTAATAATAATTTAATTTCACACGAAAATAAATATTTATTTTTATTTTAGATTAATTTAATATACAGGGCTTTAAAAAAAGAAGAGAAAGATAAATACAGTATTTATTCTTGTTTCCAAGTAAAAGTTTCAATAAAATTAATCAAAATTAAAATTGAAAATGTTCAATAAGTTTAATGTGCTTACCAACAATTTCTTTAATTGAAAATTTCAAATAAAACGTTATAAGTAAAATTTACTACTATAATCAATATTTATCCTATAATCTTAACAGAGCATTGTATAAGGAAGCAGTTCGCTTAGGAGAGCACACTTCCATGTTTCCGATTTTCTCCCATGTTTTATATACAGTATAACAATTTCCATAAATACTTTTATTCCTACGGTACTGTACTTATTTGTTTTATGTTGTACTGCACAAGTCTAATTATAAAACACTCAGAAATTGAGAAGATATTCACATCTTTTCACTAGACCTCTTTCTGTATTTCTGGAATGAAGTGAAAGTAATGCAACTGGTAAATATATTGTATCTACTCATTATTCGATAAGCCGATAAAATTGATGATATAAGAGTAGAAACCAATATATAAGTACAATAAAATTATGTGATAATGAATTTTAACATTTCCAAATATGTTGTAAGTTATATAGAGTTCCTAAGATTTGAAGGGGTAGAGAGATTCGAATACCTTGAACAACCCATGATGATTCTGTTATTTCGAGTAAGGAAATATAATTCAACGATTCCGAGAGTGCAGTCAAGAGCACCGTAAAAGTAAGCAAGAGTAAATACAGTCAAGTCTTAGAGCACCTCTTAAGCGGACTTGACTGTATTTTAGATTATGCTGTAATTATTCATTTTCTCTATTTTATACTTTTTAAAATGACATGTGTTATTCATTATTATATATAATAAATAGAACAATTTTGTGTATATTGATTCATATATCACTATATTACATATTAATGTTTATAATGTCTTGGAAGATCGACTCTGTCACATTCATATAATGAACTTATTAAAGTGAATTATGAGAGAATGTGTCATTATTATAGAATAATTGCAACCCAATAACTGAAACTATTTCTTTGGCACTTTAAAGAAAATTGTTACTATCACTCACAGAAAGGAAATCCCCATAGCAAAACTTACACCGTAAAAATATATTACTATGAAAAATATAAAGCGATGCTTTGAGATTAGAAAAATAAAGTTTATGAAATTATTTAACTTTTATATTAATTAACAAATTTACCAAATGATTCATCCTTGACTAACAACAATAAAACAGCCAATAAAGTACAGGGATTCATATCAGATTTATATAATTACTCCAGTTAATACTTTTTTTAATTCAATTCATTGCATATTTTTTATAGAAAATTTTAAAGAACTATTTAAGGTTTTAGCATGTTAAGGTGTTAGTCATTGCATTGAGAAAAATTAATGCTTTTTTACATCTATGTTAGTTCATGTTAGAAATAAGAAAGTAAGAAAGTATCTTACCTTAATGAGGCTTTTGAATGGATTCACACAAGCGTATTTTTAAACCCTTTTCATATACGTAAAACAAGGAAATTGATGCATTATCAAGCCAAGGTGTATTTAAGAAAATATTTTATTGCAGTTACCAAACAATTTTTCAGACTCAACCGAGTGTAACCCATCATAAAGACAGATACGGTATGAATGCAACGAGAATTTCAGTAATACTAAATTATATATTGTACTTCAAAATAATGATAATAATATTTAAAGTAATTTAAAAATAAAAATTTATCTGCAATTAATGCTGTAAAATTAGATTATGCGAAAATTGCAAAGTGACAAGAAAACATTTTAAAAAGCTAAATACAGCGTGTTACAATACTATAATAATTAAAAAATTTCGCTATTAAGGTATTTAAATTGTCATAAAGTTCTAACTCGTATAACATTAAAATCTACAGAAATTCCGCCACAAAATTCGCAATCTATGTAGTAAATTCATGAAATACAATATACTTAAAATTGTAATTCTATTCATAGATTTCAGCTTCAAAGAATTTCTAGAAATATTACTTTCAATTTAAGAATAACAAGTTATATGCGAAGAAGAATAAATAAATTATGTAAAATCAATCGAAAATTATTTTTTAAAGTCATTAAAATTAGAATAAAATTGAAAATTTTCAAGCAACTTTGAGAGGAATTTATCAAAATTTTACATTAATTTTAGGAGAACTTCCATCTTACAAGCTCTTATATTTAGAAGATTCAATTCATCATTCACCAGTTTTCATGTATCTGTTTTAAAAAGTTTTAAATGAGAAAATTATATAAAGATATTATATTCTTCTACAAGACTTTCATTACTCAACAAGTACGTAAATTATCATTTTCTCTGATTTCTAAATAATTTTTAACTGTAATATCACTTTTATTAAGTACAAAAGTCTTCTATATAATCGATGCAAATTTTAAAAATAATCATGATAATTCCTAATGATTATGTGGAGGAAACATATAAACTTTTCTAAAAATTTTGAACAATTTTTAAATAGATTGGCATAATTTTAGTATAGTTGTTTAAATAATAATTTATTTTATTTTCCTTTAACATATTTTATATCTATTTAGAATATTTCTTTCGATATATTAAAAATCTAAGCGTTATGTTATACAGATTAGGCTTTGGAACGAATTTAAAGATTACTGTATTAAATTTTCTTTGAATTACAAAGCATATAAACCTTTAATATTTCTTTTTAAATGTTACATTAATTAAATTATTATTTCATGGATTTCTCTAATTAAATAGCTCAAGAGTATGGTAGCTTTCCAGCAATATGCAATTATTTTCCAATATTGTATGTTTAATACTAATTTTCTAAATTAGTTTTGCTCTTGTGAATTAATATTCTTATTTATAAAAATATAAAAAACCAGAAAATTAATTCAGTTATTGTGAATTTTGCGATATTCACTTGCTTTATAAATTCTAATATCTATCTTTTAATTTAATAAAAACCAATGCTTATCTCTTAAAATATCAAGAGATAAACATTAATTTTACCAATTTCTATCACCTGATATTTAAAATATAGTTCAAAATTATATATTACTATAGTGATTTCATTACCTAAATTTGATTTATCAAAAATATTCATTGAATTTTTTAAAAAAATCGTCTTAAATTGGCCACAACATTAAATAAATATGTGTTATAAAAACCATTTTAAAAAAACTATAAAATTATAATTTAAAATATTAAATAAAATTACATAACAGTAGTTTTGATATTTGCAAAATAGGCAATAACATAGCATGATACAACACAGACAGTAAAGTCCTGAGTAAGAACAAGGAAATAAAGAACACTCTTAAGAGTACATTAAATATTAATAGTGTTTAAGCATTACAGTACATTAGAGCGTCGTTTATCCGAATCAATTGGGGACTGGGATTGTTCGTATAACTTATTTTTCGGATAACCAATTATGTACGAAAAAATATATTAATTTATCCCGTGTTGAAATTTTTCTCCATTGCGTGTCGCTTCGCGTTGAATTTTCGTCGATGTTAAGCCTAACGAAGA
>NW_019385519.1:198848-216866 GCF_000671375.1 Centruroides sculpturatus | reverse complement strand
AAGACATATTATAATGATGTGAAATATAGTGAAATATAAAGTGAAATATATTCACTTTATTTAAAGTGAAAAATAAAGTGAAATATATTCACTTTATTTCAAATGAGTTTTATGGTTTTGATAAATAAGCCTATGTAAAGTCACAACAAACTCTAAAAAAATAAATAATAAAAACAATATATAATTTAATTCTAGTGAATTTGAAGTATTTTAAAAATTATAAATTATTTATTTTATAAATTATCTGGCAAAAAAAAATTTCTTTATTGTTTATTAATTTATAACATAATTTTTAAAAATTTAAACGTATAATTTACGTATAGACTTTAAATAATATATTTACTAAAAATAAAATAAAGCAGACTATAATTAATTAATAATAATAATTAGGCGATATAAAAGAATGATATAAAACGATCATTTTATTTTAAAAAGTGAAAAAAAATCTTCACATTGTCTTCCCAATTTCGTTCTTCTCATATCTTAGAAACAATAAAGCCACATAGCGGAGTTAACCATAATTATAAAATTATTTCACCACTAAAGAGGACATTTGTAGATAATTTGGGATGCTGAGACGGAGAAACTCCGAAGAATGGTCGACTCCGCTATGTGAATTTGTCGTTCCTAAGTTCAGAGAAACGAAATCGTGAAGACACTAATTTTCTTTAGTGTTTTTACTATTTTTTAATTTTAAATGATATTAAAACTAGGACAATAATTTACAATTATTACAGAGGTTGCGCCGAAGTTTTCATCTCTCAAACGTGAACGTCGAACGTCGAGCACCGCTATCTTGTAAGTGGCGCTCGACGTTCGACGTTCACGTTTTACAGATGAAAACTTCGGCCGCAACTTCTCTATTAACTGATATAAAATAATAGGTATTTAGCTTTTATTTTTTATTTAAAATATTAAAAGTAAGTAATAATACAAACCATAGATGAATTATTAATTTGCTAATATATAGAGTAACCTAATATTATTACATACGTGACAGAGTTAAAAATGAACCAAACTTTTGTGTAACTTTTATTGTGTTAATATTACAAGTATTTAAGAAGACTATCTTTTGTAAATACTTGTACTAAGTAAGCTTCTTCTGCAGCTATAATGTTCTGCTAGTATCCCTATCACTTGCAAAAACAATCCTGAAAGCCTTCCTTCCCCCTTTTCTGTTCATTGCCTTCCTGACTTCACTGGTTGTTCCTGATCAGCGAATATCTGAACCAAGAAAGGTATAACAGCTTTTTCCCGATTTTCTTACATTCTTGATTTTACTCACAAATTTTTATCCTCGTAAAACAAATAAATTGAAGGAATGCATTCCCAATAAGCAGCAAAATGAAAGTCATACAGACGAGATGGGCTTTTAACACTACTATACTTTGACAAGTAATATAGCTTCGAAGAAATGTGCAGGTGTAGAAAGAGCTTACTTTGTTACCTTTAAAGGTGATTTGGTGTAAGAATTTGTGTTGTATATTAAAACAACTGTCCAAAGTTTGGTTTATCTTTATCTTTATCACGCGTATATGTGCGTGTGCATGCGTGCGTATATATACAGTACATATACTAAACTATAACTTACTATATTGTTTACAAACTTTTATATTAATTTCAATAGACGAGAATAATTATTCAGGTACAAAACAGATTTTTATACATGGAAAAGCGAGTTTCTCATAACTATTTTCATAGATTCTACAGACCTGGTTTCACATTAAATATATATATTTTTTTTATTAATAACAATTGACAATCGTTCTATGCTTTATTCAAACTATTATTCTGCTATTGTATTTTTACAGTTACTATATAAGAAGTTTTTGAGATGTAAACAAACATATACCGGTAAATGATTTGTAGGAAAGATTCTTCAATATTTTTAATATCATGGAAAGTAATGATAACTTGTGCCTGAAACACAAAGGTAATTTACCTGATATTTACCCATAAAGTGATGATAATATACACTATCTGACTTTATTATAACCGGACCATAATATGACTAATTAATTATTAAGATCAGTGCCTTAACTAGCTTTTTATGTGTCCCTGATAGATTTTACGTTACCTTTTTTGGAAAAAATTAAAAACACAAATACGATTAATATTTTTTAATAAGTAATAGAAAAAGATCTGGTTTTTATTTATTTCATTGTTCTCATTTATATATTTTTATTGTTTTCCAGAGGTATGGAACCACATTTGTGACTAGTCCTATCTCATTTTACTTAGTTTCTGATGGTTATTATGTGTTTTTATATACAGAAAATGTTTATAAACATTTTAAAATGATTTTTTCTGCAATCGGTTCTAAATTCTATTGCGTTTATTCAAAACATTTTTGAAAATGATGATTTTGTGTTGGATTTTAAATACACACTGGATTTTTTAAAAATCAAATGGCTTATAATGTATGGTGTGCAAAATTTCATAATCACATTATATGATCCACTAGAATATTATTAAGTTATTCACAGTATTTAAATGGAATAACTGAAAACTTATCTCCAAATTTAAGAAAGACAATATGAACTTTTAAATACACGTTTGGTTTGTTTGTTTGTTTTGTTATGGCAACGCAACACTTGGGCGATCTGCCTAGGGAGGATATCTTCCGGGAGGTCTTTTTAAGGGAAACTAGCCCCTATTTAGGCGTTACAGACGTGGAGAAAACCCGGAAAACTCCACGTGGCCAGTCCGTCCGAGCGAGGAGCGAACCCACCATCGAACTCCCAGTGTTCAGGGAACGTTTGACCGCTGGTGAGCCTATACACGTTTGGTAATACAGTATTGAGTTTTGTCGAATAGAAATTAATCTGTTCAGCAGGGTACACGACAACTGAGCGACGGTCAACTGGACGATAGTCATTTGAGCGATAGAAAAATTTTTTCACGATTAGCAAGCATACGATTGGGCGGATATTTATTTATTTGTAAATACAGTATTGGTAGAATATTGTGAAAATCAAACGAGTTAAAGGAAAACAAACCCGATTATGACCTCATTAGAAGCTAGTAAATGTCAACTTTCTGATTTGAGAGAGTGTCAACTTACGCTTTCTCAAAGTTGATAGAGACACCTTATGACACCTTTCCTTCGACTTTTTGTCCTCCTAAGGAGTTTGCACCTTTGAATATGACAAAGAACAACCGATTTTATTCAGTCGTCGCCTGTTCTTAGTCCTTTTAAGATTTCCTGTGTACTATTACCTTCTTCAGTTTCGTTTGTATACCTCTCGCAGTCCTTCTGCTTGTGTGCTGTTACTTTCTAGAACTGTTAATCAACGTCAAGAACTGCTCAACATGTTCTCCTCAACGTTGGATTTCTAGTTCAGACTCGTAAGGTATCGAAATTTGTGAACTCTCTCTCTCCTCTACAATAATGTGCGTAAACGCGAATACTGTGTGACGTATTGTACAAACTTTCGTGCTGTCTAATAAATGTTTAAGTGTAGTTAATTGTATCGAGTGTCTCCTCTCCAACCAAATTTTCCACTCTACATCTTACCCCTAGTCTCACATATGAGACCGCGTTATTACCATTCAGAAAACGCTCAAAAAGTCATGTAGTAGGCATAACCTACTTAGTGTCAAAACGTTTCGAATATAATTACTTACATTCGGCGAAAGGAGGCTATAAAAGCCGTATATAAATCCATTGGGTCAATTAGGCCAGCCTGGACCTCACACTGATGCCAGAAAAACAATAAACACCAAATCGGAAACGTAACGAGGTGTCAGAAGGAAACACTGTCCTAGTATCTCACAATATATATAAATATGGTTAAGATTATGAACTATGAGTTACGAATTATTCCTTACTTAGGAAAAAGAAATGTTTGGAACATCTTACTGTAACATCGTTAATTATTAAGTTATATGTCAGAAGCAGTTAACAAAGCACATCAAAGAAAACAAATTCTATCGAAGAATTTTCTTTCATATGATTTGTTAACTTTCTAATTCTTTCGAAAAACTTGCTGTCAGTTTAATATAAGTATGTATAAGAGCAAATCATTTTCAAAAATAAATTTAAATTTAAAATAAAAATTTTGTCTTTTTTGTTTTAACGTATGTATAAATACAGTATGTTCTTTAATTACAAATCGTTCTTTTAACTCGTTAAACTTATTTCTTAAAAAATGGTATTTACATTTACCGGATAGTAGATCAATAGAAAAACTGGTAATTGTTATAAATAAAACAAAACATATTATATTTTGTCTATTATTTTGTCGCCCATTTGACTGTGTCCCGTTCTGTATTTTAGAAGTTTATGTGGATTTTCTTAATTTTGGAAATAATACAATATTTCTATTAATTGTTTACTTTTTGGAGGGCATGAAACGTATTAATTAAATACAGCTACAGAAGTCCAAATTTGATTTTTATTATTTTCAACGAGAGCATAGTGTAAGTAGCTCAATTGTTGTATCGGTACTTTAAATATAAAAATATAATAATACTATAATTATAATCTATGTATAATACTTTTTAAATTTTACTTATTTATTTATTTATTAAGAATCTTATGTAAGAATATTTTTCAAGGTCTAAAGATATCTATGATAAGATATATAGGCTATCATTTGTAGGAAAAAATTACAAACTTCCTCATTTTATAATCACTGTCTATTATTTAAAGATTTTTTTTTTTACGGTATAATGTCCCATTTCATTTCACATTGACGTCATTTTGTCATATAATTAAAGTCAAAATAAAAATATGATATGGGATGACGTAAAAGAATGTACAGGTATTTGATTGTAAAAAAAGAAAAATATTTAATTTGAAATTAATTACTTACATTTAAAGTATTTATTTGAACGAGGTTTCCTATAAATATATTTAAGTTTAATGATCAATTAATTATTCTAATAAAATTTATTTGGATTCTCATTTTTATAGTTTAAAAATTCAAATTTTTCCTTGTTTAGTTTCTGTGTTTCTTGTATATGTAATGAGGACGAAATAGGATTTAAAGATTTTAACGAAAGCCTTACAATTCTAGCTGCCTTCATTTCAATGTGAAGTTTATAATATTACATATTTTATTAATTACATTTAGCTAATTGAATTGAAAACCGAATAAGAGCAGTATCACCAATATATTTATGCTCTTCTATATGTTATATCATAAGTATAAGATCCATAAATAAAAGAACAAGTATTATATCGAACCCGTAATTCAGGAGTTGAATCGAGTTTATCGATATTCTTTTTAATATAAATAGGCCTCTCTAGGATCAAGAACTTGTAAAAAAAAAACTAAAAACAAACAAATACTATTGCTGCCTAAAATTACATTATACTAGCAGACCCCGCCAAGCGTTGTTGTGGCTCAAAATGTATCTATTATAAATTTATAACACTTCCCCCGTAGGGGGGAATTTTTCGAAAAATTTCTTCTTAGTGTACATTCTGTTGACGTACCTTATTAAAACGCAACCAAAAACGCAAAAACCCGCATCTAAAATAGTATAAATAGAAGCAGAGTTCTTTACGGTAAGCCTTAATCCTAACCATCTCCCTTCAGTGGGATTGAATTTCGACATGTATATTATTATAAAAACACGTGCGTATTCGAATGCAGCGTTGTGTCAAAATTTCAAAGGAATCGGTAGGAACAAACGAACATTACATTTTTATTTATATAAATAGATAGAAGATGATCTGCTTTAGTTCATTTTCACAGAAAAGCATAATGCCTCACAGAAAAGCAAACTAAGGCGTCGTACTCGTAGTGCCATCTGTTGGACATAAAAGCCTTAACCTAGATTATATCTTTTAATTTATATGGTACACAGGGTACGTTAGGAAAATGCATACTATTTCAATAAAAATTAATGCAAATGAAATCATAAATATAGATGATAAATGACATCGAACCTCTATGGCATTGTAGTATAGCATTTTACACATTGTAGTATAGCATTTTTCAACACGTTACGTTCCTAATAGTAATATATTGTTCTATCGGGGAACAGATCTGGATAGGAACAATATGGTCGAAGTCCATACCGCTTGACATTTTATTTATTATGAATATTACATCTTGAGATTTGGTCCTATCTGCCCTTGTGTTCTAATAGAATGGAAAAGTCTTAAATATGTTACTAATTAATGTTGTAAAATACTGCATATAAGGAATTACACTGCAATTATGTAGTATGTTTTAATTCGTTTAGAATATAATAAACATTTAGAAATTGCATATACGTTATAAAACGACCAAAATTTATGTGCATATAAGTTTCTAGCTTTTATGTTAGGCTTTCCTCAAGACTTTAAGTAATTCTAAAATAGCTAAAGTGGCCAGACATACTGATTTTAAATATTGTGTTCTGATTTCAAGTATGTACTGAATTTTTTAAAGTTGCACTAATTAAGAAACAAAATTGCCGAGCAGTTCCCCCTAGCAAACATTACGTCCACATCTATAATTGGCTAAGTGAGAGGAGGTTTTAGTCTTTAACCCCTGTCTTTTCTCTATAACTATCCTAAGTCTCCTTTCCAAAATACGGGGTAATGTTATCAGACAATATTATGGTTGCGTATGTCATGTGAGTAAAGAATTTATAATTAATGCAAATAATAATGTATGTTTTTTTTAGGCTATATACTTATACATATAGCCTAAAACGTTCAATTACTAATAATAATAACAGAACTTCTCTCAGTGGGAGAATATCAAATTTTAAGTCACCCTATATTTTATTTTATTCATAATTTTATCTCATAATCTTATAGTATTATTTTTTTATAGAAAAATTCACTTTTAAGCAAGGTGTCTATTCATAAATTTAATTCATTTTTTTTTATTTAAGTAATAATTTCGAACAAAGCATTTATAATTTATAATTATAAACAGAAAACACGAATATTGTACTGGTACAGTAAGACCCCGCTTAACGCTGATTCGATAGTTATATCGAATCAGCGTTAAACGTGGTCTATCGCTGTATCGTTAGCTTGATCAAACTCAACCTAATCGATACAGCAGGACTAGGAGATGTAGACGAACAGGATATTGAGGAGTTACCGCAGGTTTCTGGTGAGTCTTATCAGCGACGACCTTCGAGAACTGGCAGAACAAGGAAATCTATGTAGAACTGGAAAATGGTGATTCTGAAAACGAAGAACCCAAAAAATTTCTCTACAGATTTCTTTAGTAAAAGTTTGGTAACGATAACCGAAATCGTTGCTCAAATTGCAGCGAATGATCTAGATTTTGAAAGGAGTGCAAAAGCAAAACGAGGCGTTTTGGATGCGATCTTCTACTACCGATATTTACTTAAGGAAAGAAAACAGAGACAAATGAAACTTCACGACTTTATTGCAAAAAAACAAGAATTTCAGGAAAGTCAGGACCTTCGTCACAAAAAAATGAACTATTAATATAGAAAAAATAAACTAATTAATATATTATTATACATTTCTGTGTGCATATGCTTATGTGTTATTTAATATATATTATTATACAAATTAATATAAAAATAACTTAAAATTAAAGTAGAATTCCTTTTATTTTCGGTCGCGTGTTCCCCTATCCTCATTTACTCGATTTTAAAATTATACCTCGTTTAACGCTGTTTCGTTTAGCGCTTTGTCGTCTAGGAATGCATCCTCGCGTTAAGCGGTGTCTTACTGTATATTACAAATTTTAATGTTTAAACTTTGTCTATGACTATATTTTAAACCACACTCATTACATTCCATTTTATTTAACCTATAACGAGTTCAACAACGTTGACAGTACGATAAACAAATGATAAACGTGCTTTTTACTCTTCAGATCGAAACTGACACTAAACCAGTTGCCGCCATTAGCGCCGTTCGCCGTAGAGGCATAATTTAGAACTAATACTTGCTCGGGGCTAGACGCTTGTTTGTCAGCACAATGTGTTTTTGCTGACGGGAAAAATTAGTTCCAAAAATTACTGATAGGTGACGTTGACATATAAAAGACCACGAATAGACGTGTAAACGACAATGAAAATGACTTTCAATGTGTTTTTTGATTGCGGGGATATTTAAATTCCCGAGTGTTTCGATCAGGTTTTTCCACATTTTTGAAATTTAAAAATGCTATTCGAAAGGAAGTAACATCCATCCATCCTGACGTGCTGCACTCTTAACTTGTGTTGTATCCTGTGGTAGAGGCCTCGTCGAATACTTGTCTAATAAAACACATTAAGATGGTTTTCGTTTTCATTTCTTTTGTATATCAATGCCACCTAACGATGATTTTTGGAACTAATGTTACTCGTGTTAACGTGTTAACAATACTTACCGCATTTCATTTTCATGCTTATTCCATTTGTTATGAATGTTTAAAGTTTTAACGGACTTTTTGATGATGCAATACATGCTCACTGAGAATTTTACGTGTGTCATCTGAAAAAGTTAAACAAGATCATCTGAAACTGGTTTACCACTTCCTACGTTCACGTGATTGCCTGAAGTTCATACCGCATATTAAATAGCGAGGTTGCGGCCGAAATTTTCAACGCGTAAGCGTGTACGTCGGACGTTTAGTGCCGCTTTCCTGTAAGCCTAGAAGTTTGACAATGGCGTTTGGAACGTCAGTGGAGTCATGCTCGACGTTCCAAACGCCATTGTCAAACTTCTAGACTTACTTAAAGGCGGCGCTGAACGTCCGACGTACACGTTTTCGCGTTGAAAACTTCGGCCGCAACCTCCCTAATATATGATGCCATTTAGCAATAAACTCGGAAAGTCTCTTGACGAGAAAGGTGTCGCAAAATTTAAATTGTCTGTTGGTGGGACTGTCCGCACGTGGAATAGACTTCCCTATGTGTATATATATTTCCTGGAACAACCTATTATATATATAAATTACCTGTATAATTAAATTTTCTTCGTTTAATATTTTATAGTTAAGGAAATTTGTTGTCTCATTTCTACAGTAAGATAAGTAATAATTCTAGCGATAAAATCCAATTATTAAATTCATATATTTCAAAATTTAAGAGGAAGTTTTTAGATTAAACATAGACGCAATATAAATTTGTTTTATTCTCTTGTAATAATCAGAATGAAAATATGTAATTAATGATTTTCTAATTCAAAAATAAAAGGAAAAATAAAGATAATTAAAACAAATTTGGCTGTAAAAAAGCATTTTAAAAACTAACAAAAAAAAATAAACTATAAAAATTATTTAAAATAATACTTTATGAGTTTCTTATCGAGAATTTATTTTAATGGAGAAGAATTTAATTGCATAAAAAGTGCTAACATTGATAAATACTTTTAATAAATTATTCGTGTGATAATGTTAAAACATAAGTAGGGCTTGAAAAAGATGAAACGAGATTTGGGCTAGTCACAAATGTAGGACTTTCGAAAACATAAATATACGAATAATATAAATACAATTAAATAAATTTGATTATTTGTATTATATTTCTTAAAATAAATCAAACATTGCTATTTTTTATTGGACTAATAATCAGAAATTTATTTATATTAATTTATTACGTTTGAGAATTCTGAAAATTTTTTTCGGAGTAAAAATTTTATAGTAGTTTACTGCAAATTAACAAATTATTATTCCGTTTTATGGATAAAACTGAAAAAAAAAAAAACTTATAAGTTAATAGATTAATGTGTTTTAATAATTGAAAACAAAGAGTCACTTCGACAGTAAAGACGTTCTTAGAGATCCGGGTTCGAGTCCAATTTGAATCGTCAGAAATGTTCAGGATGAATTTTCTAAGATGTTTAAACTTACGCAATAGACTTTCGCTAGGGCAATGGCTTTCACGACATCAACACGGTGTCGAAACAAGTTTTCGGGATGGCGCAAGATTTCCTAATACTTAACAGTTTATTCAAAGTTTAATTAAATTATTAGATATAAGACATACCAAATATATTAAAATAGGAGGCTTCAAAAACCACTGGCTTAAGACTTCGTGCATTTGCAATAAGATTAACTTAAATCAACCCAATACCAGTCGACCCCACCTATAACACTGTTGATTATTCCGTTTTATATGAATTCCATGTTGTACGAGTCACTTAGATTTTACAAATACGTGAGCTGTTCACAGCCCGGTACACGCATTTGTAAAAAAATCTAAATGACTCGTACAACATGGAATTCATATAAAACGGAATAATCAACAGTGTTATAGGGGGGTCGACTGTATATCTATTTTAGTATGGTACATTACATCGGATCAGCTCCGTCATCATTGTGGGAATGATTTAATTTATGATGAAGCACAAAAAAGAGGTCTTCATAATACCCACAAGAACAAAAACAACATTAAAAAATCAAAAATTGAAAAGTAAAAACAGTTCTTCTATTAAAGAATCATTATAAGAAAAAAACTCATATTGTATTAAGACATATTATTTAAAAAATATTTTATTTTAGTAACATCGAAAAAAGTATTACTTTCTATAAATTTAATTATTTAATTACTGTTATATTAATAAGATTTACTTAATAATAAAATAATAATACATTTTATATAAATAAGGAAAATGTCTTTATAAAGTAATATTAAGTCAAAAAATTTAAAAATTAATTAAAAGCTTTCTTGATATCTCTAATGTATAAATTCAAAATAATGTAGAATTATTATAAATTAAATTATTAAATGTGTTATTTTTTTAAATATTTTTAAATTAATTGATTTCAGAATATTTGATAGATTCGTCTACGTAGAATATTATTAACATACTGTACGTAATTTAGTAATTATTAAGAAATCTTGTTATTTCCTTATCGATTAATCGAATTCACATAGTTTCGAAAGTCAATTTACGTAGAAATATACGTCAATATGAAATTATAAGCTAAAAATAAACGCATAAAATTTATTCTAAAAACCATTCCAATTTATTAAAGTAAGAATTCTTACAACACCATCATCTAGAAAAGTTGGATAAAGGAAATTACTGTAAGAAGAAAAACTCGCATATTCTAACTAGAACCTCACAACTAAACAGCGAAATAAGAAATGATAAAAGTTAAAATATATACATTAATATTTTTATTACTTTACAATATATTAATAGCGATGTAAAGATATAGCCTAATAGTGAGTTGTGGTGCATAGAACAATAGTATAAAGATTAAAACAATAAGAAAAATATTTGATTAAATTTAAGAATTGATATTATTAATCAATGATATGTATTCTTAAATTTTTATGTAATTCTCAAGTTATAACACTGACATATTTACAAATTCAAACATAAATATAAGTACTGTACAACAGAGTGTTTGATAATAGGAATTTTCATATTCTTCAAATTGAACAGAAAATACAAAGTATATTAAAAATATATAATTAAATATAAAAATATCCGTTATATGTTACAATTAAGCGCTTTAAATTAATGGTTTAATTTAGGCCTATTTTTTGACATAAATAGGTCTTCTGTCACCTGAAACCACGTGAAATATATCAGCTGATAATCTAAGTACAGTACACGCTGGATAGTTTACAAGATATTTGTCGAAATATATTTTGACACATACCTTGTAAACTATAACAAATTGCACGATTTTTAACCTATTTCCTTTTCCAAAAATCACAAATTATTCATTAATATTAATAGAATATTTAAAATTTCCCCAATAAAATTAAAACACTGTTTTTCCACTTACAAATTATTATATATTACATAATTTTAATTTATATTAGTAATAAACAACGTTTACAGTAAAGTATATTATTGTATATTACGCATCCTTAACACACATTTAGTTTAAAAATTATCTATTTTTAAATTAAATTCTACATTGGATAATATATATTATCACACGTATTTAAAATGAATACCCATTAAAGATTAATTAATAAAAATATAAGCAATGACTTACCATTAAAGGAAAATTCAATTCCTTTGATCAATTCAAAAAAACTCATTATTTTTCAGGTCACGAGTAAAATATTCAAAGGAAATGGCTACATGTACTTGAAATATAACATGGAGGGGAGTATCCAAAGAACACCAGCGGGGAACTGAATTAAAACAGGTCAAGCACAATTAGGTCACAGGAAAAATCATATATCACTTTTTCTTATATATTTTCTAATATACTTTCACTTAAACTGTATAGAAAGTATTAAAGATTAACTACATTTATATTTTTTTTACGTTTTCCTTATTATAAGCTTGATGTTGAAGGTAATTTGTAGCTTATACTAGAACTTACCTTTCAAGGGAACCCCGTTTTGATTAAATATTAGAGATTATAAAAGTTTAACGTAGATAAGATAGTCATATTTTCATATTGAAAATCAGCTGACTCGCTACTGTTTTTGTAATTTAAAAGTATTTAAAATGGAATTAAGAACTTGACGTTTTAACTGTCGTAAACAACTATGCACCTTTGTGGTGCCTTAACAGAGTACAAGTTTTGAAACTATGACGAAATTCCAAGAAACAAAAAGAAAAAAGTACAAATGGCTAATGGAATTTCCTTTTGTTATTTTTACTTTTTCTTTTATAATCTTTACCTTGGATCTTTTTTTATGTAGGGATTTCTCATTACTCATCAGAAGATTGCAATTAAAAATTTCGTCATCATATTTACCTCTTAAATTTAATTAAATTTAAATGATGCATTTATTAATTCGAATAAATATTATTTTCTATAATATACAAAAATTATACTGAATGAACGTTAGATTAATTTCAAATTGATTTAGACTAGTAGATTTGGTAATTTGTTCTTATTTTATATCAATATAGGAAGGGGTCGTAGAATTAAATATAAGTTCGGAAAGGGGTTGACAAACAAAAACATGGGAACCTCTGTTCTAAATGATATAAATATCGTATTAGCCTATATATTAATACAACATTTTTACCAATATCATTACGTTTGTTTACTCAACTCATACTTTCATTTATGTAATTCTATTCAAAGTATATTGAACTACAAGTATATCCTTGAATAATCCTCGAGATAATAGGCAAAAGCTTGTATTAAACTTTTATAATAATTACACTAGATGTGTTTTCGATTTGTGTATCATGCATTCAGGGTTACAGCCGTTTATTTATAGTTTTATCATGTTAAAAAAAGTTAATTACTTTAAATCTAATATATAAATTTATGATAATTAAGTTTTTATATAGACAAAAATTCCGGCTATTACATTCTTTTTCCTGTTTTCTCAGAATGTTTCTGAATATATAATGAGCAGAAACTTTGAATTTAATTTCTTAAAGCAAAATTATATGAAAATGTTCGAGCTACATCATACTCTGTTCTATATACCCTTTTAAATGAAGACATAGGTGATATGGCTTTAGTCAGTAAATACATAATCTAATAATTGTGTAAATGAAAAGATATAAGTATGCTGCATGTAACCTACTAAATATGTTCCGTATGTGTATATAAGTTATATTATAAATAGGCCTATATATATACATAATAAATGCATATAATTAGGGCCGGATTAAGGCATTTTGTGGTCTTAAATTATTTAAAATAACAGGCTAACAGGTCTTTTTCTTCTACAAATAACAATAAATTAAAAATTCAAGGACCTAAACTAGAACTTTTTAACGCAAAGCCCTAAGCTAGAGCTTGTGTAACTTATGTATAAATCTGTTCTTGTATATAATAAATATTATATTTACTTATATAAATGTTATTGTAAAATTTAAATTACGAAAAACAATATTAAATAAATTTTCAGCTTATTTTACGGTTTGTGATTTGAAGAACGAAATCTTAACCGAATCACTCATACCATTTGCCAGATAATTATTTAATATTTTATAAAATATGTAATATAAGTCGGAAATTTTACAATTCTTATTCATAAATAAATTACTTCGAGCTTATAAACAGATAAAGAATGGCCAAAACTCAGTTTACCGTAGAAAAACGTTTAAACTTTTACAAAATTTGTATATATTTATAACAATTTTGGTACAGTTGGTTACTAATAAGCAATTTACCTTTTACAATGGCTAACTGACTATTGGATGCCGTATATTAATATTAAGAAGATTTTTTAAAATATATATTTCAACAAACTTAGAATTATATTAATACATTCTATCAAAGGTGAGCATATTACAAATAATTACATATATAAATTCTTATTATAGATATTATAAGCTATACAAATTACAAATTAATTATAAATATCTGTAATTTTTATAAAGAAAAGACAGAAATACCTGCTTATTCCTACGATGCGATGTTCTGTAATGTTACTTCTATTATTTTCCTGCGATGTTTGGTAGCAATAATTGCGCAGGGAAGTGTCCTTGGTTAACTTGACATCAGGTAAATTATGTACGAAACTTGTTCGGTGGTAAATAGAGTTATCTTGAAGGCCAAATGTTTCTATAGACGATTTCTATGTTAAATAATTGCAATTTTATTTTATGAAATACGTTCGTTTTCCTGTAACATAAACAGAAATACTTTTAAAAATAATTATCACAATTTTAACTCTTTCAAATTATACAGAAAAATTACGAATAATTAAAAATAGTTTTGCTTCAGGCATTGTATTAAATTATTTTTAAAAAAATATTTTAATTTTACTTAAAATTTATTCCTCTATTTTTATCGTTAAATACTTATTTTTACATCTGTCTTATACGTTACTTTCACTCCAAGAAGAAAGCGATAAAACTATTAATTTATGTATAGTATTTTATAAAGATCATAATATAAAAATTTAATAACTTAAAATACAATGCTCAAATGAAAATTAAATATTGATATTATATTTACTTTTCATTTAAATATTAAATAATGAATAACTTATAATAGAACTGACATCTAACTAATAATGTAGTAACAGATAAGTAACGTTCCATATGAAAGTGCGCCAAAACATCGCTAAACCGTAAAAATAATAATTATTATATAATAATAATCATGAATTTCAAAATCAGAATTTTATAAAAAGTCTTAGTTTTTATAAAAATATTTAAATTTATTTTAATTGCTTTCAAGTCCTGTTATGGAGGCAGCAGAACTATTTGACTCGAGCTTCACATTTTCAGGACCTTAAAAACACACTAAAAATTATTCATTTTGTTGCATTTCTTGTGTATTAAAATAGAAAAATCTTTAGTTTTTTTGTCATATTTTATTGTTTAAAAACATATTACATTTTAAAATCCTTTTTAAATTTTATTGAAAAGGTAACAATCCCGGATACTTCTTGGCATCTGAAAGGTCCGACGATTTCAGAAATCGAGAAAAAACTTCTATTCATTCGAATAAAGTCAATCAAACGCATCTGTTCTAGTTAAAGACTTCAATAAAGTATGAGATGCTAATAAGTTAAAATAAGGCATTCAATTGCTCTTAAATTTCTCATATGAAAGCTTCGAAAAGTATAACACTATTTCAAGCTTACAGCTTGATCAATTACTTCCAAAATAATTCATTACAATCTCATTACCTTTTTTTTAATTTTAAATTGATATTTTCAATTGATAAAATATTATTTAGAATTTTTTTAGAATGAGAATGAAATCTTTAATATATTAGGCCTATTTAAATAAATTATTTTAATATTAGGCCCTATATCCTACATGTTCTGTAGATCTTACTATAAATTCAAATTTCTTACTATATGAATGTATATATTAATATATATATATATATTTTTTTTTTAAATCTCTTTCCACTCAGTGGGACTAAGAGGAGATTTTATTTATAGCAATCGTGAATTCGGCCAGACTCACGATGGGAACGACCGGGTAGCGAGAAACCAAAAAGAAATTTAAGTTAAGCCCTCCTAAATAGCAGAGTACCAATGTATACTTTTTAACCGAATATTCCCCGTGAATATTAAGCAGCGTACCCTTCAATATTTGTGAATTTGTACCATTTAATATTGCAAACCAGTATTAACACTAAATTACATGATCTTCAACTCAAATTTGTGTACCTCATTACTATATGTAATTCTTATTGTTTAAAGCACCAGTTTAGCGGACACGGTGAATTTAAAACATATTTCAAAGGCAAACAAATGGTGACGCTAAACTAAATCAAGGTTTAACTGTATATATATATATACACACACTTAATTGCAAAATGTACAGTACATACACGTATATATATGTTCTGATCCAAGATGTTTTCTTTTTCAAAGTTTTTAATAAATACGGGAGTGTTGAGTACATTCTTAACCTTCGTGAATTAAATTTGAATCGCGACTATTTCATTTATTTATATTAAAAATACTAAATATTCTTTTATACAAACATTACACAAATATATTTAAGCCTACATTTTCTAAAAATTGTATTCAAACCCATAAAAAAAGTTTACTAATACGTAACAAATTTACATAAATATACTGCAGATTTCCAATAACTAATTAGTAGCAATAGTACTTTACAAGAAATACGAAATATGTTATCACTTTCAAACATCTTTTCGATATTTCAAGGACATAAAGCCGTCGTGACTACCTTGAAAACGACCTCGCTTTACATC
This sequence comes from Centruroides sculpturatus, assembly GCF_000671375.1. Classification (NCBI taxonomy): domain Eukaryota; kingdom Metazoa; phylum Arthropoda; class Arachnida; order Scorpiones; family Buthidae; genus Centruroides; species Centruroides sculpturatus. The sequence goes on along the minus strand of NW_019385519.1, from coordinate 200,376 downwards.
TAATACGATTCAAATAAACTTAATACCACTCATTCTTTTAATGCAATCTGCATATTAAACGTTACGTGTTATCTGTTATTAATATTATATATACGAGCTGAGAATGATAAGACCCAGGCAAGCCATTTTGAACTCTTTTCTTTGAAACCTGTGAATAAAATCAAAACAAATAAAAATAGATTTTTTAAAACTTATTAAAAGGAAATATAATTTATTTCGTATTTTTTTACACATAAAAAACGAAATTTTTGAGCTCCACTAGAAGGTCCTGTGACTTGAGAGAGGGATAAGCAAGACCTGGATCGAATGACCTTGCTATCCCAGGTTTACACATAATGGAAAATGCAGTAGATCCCCCTATAACACGGTAGATAATTCCGTGTTGTACGAGTCACTTAGATTTTACAAATACGTGTGCCGGGCTATGAACGGCTCACATATTTGTAAAATCTAAGTGACTCGTACAACATGGAATTCATATAAAACGGAATAATCAACAGTGTTATAGGGAGGTCNAACATTAAAAAAAAAAAGACCATTTTTACTAAAATTTATTATTCATTTTTAAATATTTTTTGCGACTAATAATAAGGGAAATGTTACCCTATATAAGGTAATTTATCTTTAACAAGATAAGGAACTAATTAAGTTACATCTTAAAAAGATGTTTGTTTATTTTGATTAGTTTATAATTAATTTAAAATATCAATTTATTTTTTTTAAGATAATTTAGTTAATTAAGATACAAACAATAAATTTAGTCTCAAAATTTATAAGAATTTAGCCTGGTATTTTAAACAATTGAGAAAAAAATAAAATAAAATAAAACACAAAATAATTTCCAGCTTTTCTCTGACTTTTTGTTTGCTGATAATAATTGAATTTTCAAGCCATATTTAGTATATAAATCTATTTTTACTAAAATTTTATTCAGGATTATTCTAGATTTAACTTTAAATCAAAATTTTGTAGAAGCTAAAATAACATGATCATATTTATTTCGTAATTTTTTAATATTAAATTATCAGTTTAGTCGAGTCATCTCATAAGTGCCAGAACTACTTGGTTCGTGCCTCATGTTTAGATCTCAAAATCATTTATTACAAATTATTCATTCCATTCCATTTCTTGTGTATTAAGAAAAAATACATTTTTTTTAAATATAATGCAATTTTAACACTTTTTTTAATATACTAGGGGCTTTAAAAAGATAAACGGAGAGGATTCTCTCGATATTTGAAATTAAAAAAAAAAAGTTACATAAATTTAGCGGTTTTTTTAACTCTTTGCATATAAAAATTCTCTAATTACTTTCCGGAAACTGTTGCAGTGATTAATGTAAAGTAAAAAGTTTGCTTTAAATATGAAAATGATTGAGATAAAGCTCAGCTTTGTCATTACAAAAATTATCTCGAAAAATTGCATAATTTAAAACATTTAAATTTTTTTCTTTTTCTCTTTCCAGGACAAATATTATTTATATTAGAAAAATACAAAACTGAAAAATGCAATTATGTAACAAATAAAT
>NW_019385519.1:129540-198675 GCF_000671375.1 Centruroides sculpturatus | reverse complement strand
AATTACGCCACACGGCATGATTTGCATAAGACTATGGCTTGGGAATCACAGATTTGCATAATGTTATCGCTGGTGATCGCTAATTGGTCGGCTGGGAATCACGCCACATCACATTTGCATAGTGCTACGGTTCAGTAAGCACTAATTGGTCATCGAGCTCGATGTGGACACTATAAAAAGGTTAAGTTGAATGTGTCGCAAGGTGTTCTCTCGAACCTGTTTAGCGTATTGTTCAACAATAAATGTGAATTCGTCTTCATGGAAATATAAGACATCCCCTGAAAATAAGACCTAGTGCATTTTTTAGAGCAAAAATTAATATAAGACACTGTCTTATTTTCGGGGAAACACGGTAACATGTCATCCAATAAATAGATTTAAAAAAAGGTAGCTTTGATTCATTGCATGAATGTTTTACATAATTTAGAACAAATATACATTAATTAATCTTTATTTTTGCTAAATATCAACTTGATATCTTGCAAGTTTAATAAGATTGAGCCAGTCAAACTTGAGTCATAGGCATCAAAAAAAAAAAAAAAACATAGACCACTGCGTCACCCCCGTCAATGAACATAGACCACTGCATGTTTAATATTTTGTTGCATCACCTTTGCGGCCAAAACACCTTTCATATGTTTCGGCATGCTGTTGACTAGATGTTCACATTCATCCGCCGTTATGGAATTCCAGATAGTTAAGATAGAAGCTTTTGGTCCTTCAACTGTCCGAGGGCGTGTTTTTCGCAGATGTCTCTTCATAATGTTCAATACATTCTGAATTGGTGAAAGATCTGGGCTGTTGGATGGCCAAGGAAGAACTTCTATGTTCTTTTCTACAAGTCATTGTTTTATTTTTCTGCTTGTATGAGAAAATGCAGGTTCTATTTGGATATAGCTTTGCTATAGAGAGAAGTAAATACTGTTGTAGAATGTTAATGTGTTGCTCTGAAGCAAGTGTTCCATCAACAAATGTCAACTGACCCATACCTCTGGCGCTCATACCTCCCCAAACCATGAAGCTGGCAGGAAACTTCACTGACCCCCGTATTCACCAACACGAGTTAGAGTTAGAGTTAGGGTTAACTCTCGAGTTACTGGTAAATTGGTATTCACCAACTCCAAATCTCGAGTCAAACACAATAACCCTAACTCTAACTCTAGAAAATCGGCGAGTAGACGATAACTCTAGGTTTGACGCCTGCGCAAAGCGGTCTATTTCAGAGAAAAATGGCGACATTCGACGAAGACGAAGCCGAGATGCTAGAAGATCTGAAATATTTAGATTATATAGATCGTATGGAACGAAGAAGTCGGCGGATTATTTCTCCAAGAAGAAATGACCTCGAACAATTGGACGATTACGACTTTCTATGTCGATATCGTTTGCCAAAAGAGAGCGTAAGAAACCTATTAGAACGAATTGATTTCCTCCTCCTGTTTTAAATAATTCGGCTTTTTTTGTGCCTGTTCTTTCACGGCTTTCTTTTTTAAATTCTTATAACAGTCCAATAACTGTTTGGTTTTTCTAAGGGTGACACCCGGGATACCATTGAATTCCTTTGTTAGTTCTTTCCATGTGCCTCTCTTCTGTTTGGAAAAAATCGCATTTGTTTTCTTGTTTTCAGTGATCGATTTATATTTTTCGACTAATTCAAGTAGAATTTCCTTCTCAAAATTAGAAAAATTACGGCGTGCACTGCTTTCCATTTCACTTTCCGCCATTTTCTACACTTGTTTCTATTCTATTCTATTCGTCTCCTCCCTGGTTCATACACGTGTTTGCTCTCAACCAATCAAAATTCTGCTTACGAAAGAAGACTTGTTTAATCTCGAACGCAGGATTGCTTTAAAATATTAACTCTAGAGTAGCGAAACTCTAGAGTTAAATTTTTATCTGAATACGAAAGGAGAGTAACTCGTAATCTGACTTCGAGTTACATCTAAACTCGAGTTCGTCAACTCTCTGTTTAACTCGTGTTGGTGAATACGAGGGTCAGTGGTGTAACAACGATGGCTCATTAGGTTAACTGGCAGATCGAATGACACGTTTGCTTTTCTCTATTGCTGATAATTCAAAAGTTTGATTTATCAGACCACAGAATTTCATGCTACTTTTGTTGAGACCAGCAAAGATATTCTTTGGCACACTGTACACGTTTCTTCTTTTGATGTGCTGTTAGCAAAGGTTTTTCACGTGTTGCATAGAACTAGAAATGCATTTCTTGAAGTCTCCTGCGTTTGTCCAAACAGACACATTCTTTCCAGTTGTATCATTCCATATTATAGTTACATTCAATATCTGTGGCACGGCGGTTTTTTACGATTCTTTTAAAACTCCTATCATCAACTTTTGAAGTTTTTCACTGATGTCCAGCAGCTTTGTTAGGTATAACATGGCCGTGGTTAGTGTAATAAACAATAATCTGGTGCACTGTTGTCTTACTTAACATTACCTCTTTTCTAATAGCTCTCTCAGACATGCCACGACTTTGTTTAGCAATGATAGCATTCCTTAAATCCTCTGAAACAAATTTTTCACTGATCATTGTAGACAAAATGCAAAGATTCGTAAATAAAACTAAAAAAGCACCTTATATCATTCACAGGATTACTGCAGGCTAAAGTGAGGCTAAAATAATCAGTTGTTTCAGAAATACTGTAATTGTAACATTATTAAAATGCAAATTATCGGCTGGTCTATGTTCATTGACATGAGTGACGCAGCTGTCTATGTTTTTTGATGCCTGTGACTCAAGTTACACTGGCTCAATTTTGTTAAACTTGCAAGATATCAAGTTGATATTTAGCAAAAATAAAGATTAATTACTGTATATTTGTTTTAAATCATGTAAAACATTCATGAAATGAATCAAAGCTACTTTTTTTAAAACCTATTTATTGGATGACATGTTAAATGCGGCCTGGTCTAAGTTCAATGGTGACATTATTGTACTGTATACTACTACTACTACTTTCTTTCACTATTCACTTTTATATATACTACTGTATATATGAAAGAAGCTTTTATGTATACAGTAGTATATACGAAACTTTCTTTAAATATTTTTAACAACTCAACTTTAATAACTTGTAATAAGTAATGTTAATAATTAACTCCTCATGGGTCTGTTGGGCCCCATTTCACACCATTCGCCCCCTATTATGAACCCGACAGAATCCACGAGGGGAATAATTAAAAAGGACCTGTTAGTGCCTACAGGACAAAAAAGACAAAATTGAAAAAGTAATCTGTGTTATAATATATAAATGATAGAAAAACTAAGATTGCTGTAGAAAATTTATCGTAAATTATTGAAGATTTGGCTTTGAATTATGAAAAAGAAATTGCTTTTAATAAAAAGAAAAAACTATTAATTAATAAACTACGTATTTATACACCTCCATATCGATGTGTTATTCAAATTTTTCGTTCTTTACTTCCAGTTATATCTTTTGAATTTTCTGGTTAATTTTAATGTTTTATTATAACCTTTTTAATTAAATCCACTTTAAATCTTATTCTTCTAACAATATATTTTTAAAAATATTAAGTTGACTGCTTTTATATTCTAGCTCATTTCTATTATTCTTGCTTTCATAAACGAGATCATCTGTTCTTAAATAAAATTCTTTATTAATTACGGAAAAATGGAATTGCAGTAAAAACCAAATCTCCTGAGTCTATTGTAGTTTAAGAAATTGAAATATAGCTAAAACCAATAAGTTTTTATAGATTTACTTCCATTGCTTTAGCTATGTTACGTCTATGTAATTATTTTCATTTTTTCATCACCAATGAATTTCATATTGCATATAATTTAAGATTTTAAGCCACAACAATATTGAACTATGTAGATAGATAAATGACATCTTATTTACCTTTTCATTTGTCAATTTCATATATAAACTTATATTTTATTTATCTCTTATTCCATTTACCTAGATATTAGTCAAGCCTTACCAATCTTTGCTAAACAATCATGATCATTCCAGTTTTTATTTTGCGTTTTAACATTTTTTAATTAAAATCTTTCAAAATTAAATTATTATGTTTTGTTTTTCGGATATTTTATTTCTTAACAAACTTCAGGTTTTGAATTATTTATTTTTTTATTTTGTACATTAATCCCTATTTTTTACTATCTTCCTCTCGTACAGTTTATACATTATCAAATTGATCAACAAAATCCTTGACCGATTGCAATGTTTATAGGATATATATATATTTTAAGTGCATAAAATTTCGAAATTTAATATTAACCTTAATAACATAACATTTAAGTAATTATTCATTGTTATGTAATTTGTCCCTTTCCATATTCTATAAAAGACAATATTGTTTTTTTTTTCATATAATTACAGAAATAACCTCAGAATAATCTTTGATTAACTTAGAGTAGTCATCGCTTTTTTTTTTTAATTTTTTGCCCTATTAAAATACAGACAGAGGCGGTATAGCGTACTGGTAAATAGCCTCACCCTTGTAAAGTTCCAATAAATACTATTTAAAAATATTCCCCATAAATATTAAACAGAGAACCCTTCAAAATTTGTGAATCTGTGCGATTTTTTATTGCAAACCATATTATCATCACCAAATCACGAGATTTTCAAACCTTCAAACTTGTGAGTAAACCTTATTAATAGCCTATGTTAAGGCTAAAGCTCGGATTAAATTTATAACCTAATTATTAACGTTTGAAGTGCTTCGGTTTAGCTCAACACTCGATTTAATGCCAATTTCAGAGCCGAACAAATCGTTTTTGAGAACAAACGAAGGTTTAACTAGTTTCAAATTTTATTTTACTCGTAAGATTTATCATAATTTACAGCAAGTTGCATAATTTAAAATGTAGCCACGAGTCGCGTTGAGTTAAACTATTTTAAAATAATTCTAAGTATTTTAGCTGAAATTTATTCATATGTACATTGATTTACACAAATATTTGTTTAAACAGATAATTTATTTAGGCTTAAAAATAGTTTTAATTTAAATTAATGCTAATGAATTTATAAATGTACTGAATTTGCATTGCAAACGACATTTTTATCGCCAAATTATGACTTTGAAACTGGTGCATAGACCTCGTTACTAAGTATAATTCTGTCTAAGGTACTTTAATCAGCACCACATTCAATTTGGTGCTAATTTTACAGGCGAACAAATTGTGGCTGGCACTAAATTGAAGTTTGGCTGTAATAGTTTAATACTGAGTGAATGGTATCTCTTAAATCTTATGCATTTATAACTAAAGCTATAAAATACCTAACTGGCAATTATTTATTATAGAAAAAACAAAAAACAATATTTTTTTAAATTTTAAATAGTATATAGACAATTATTAGAATCAATCTTTTAGAACTATTTAAAATAAGCATAAGAAACATGTAACTTCAGCGTATAAGAGTTATAGAATATTAATTACACGCGAAAAAATAACTAAGTAATTACTGTATTTTTATAAGAAAATATATTTAAATATAATTAAATTTTTTTTAATTTATTTACATGTTAAGCTTCATGTTTTGCATAAAAATTCTTCCATTTTTGGCAAAAAGAAAAATTTCTCAAGTAAAACATAAAACCTTAAACATAAAACAATAATCCCGCCTTCCAATATATACTGTAAGTTAATATACAAGATTTATATACTGTATTTTTAAGATTCGATTTTAATTATTCGTTCTACAGTGTTTTCTAGAATACCATTACCTTAGACCTAAAAAAAAAGGGATGTTCGGATGGCGGGCGAAGGGAGTCGATAATCCGGATAAACAATCTCTTATGAAAATTTCTAAATTAATCCATAAGAAACCTGGATTTTCCAGAGCTAAACAAACTACAGTTTAAGACCTTATGCAACAAGGCTATAGTTTAGGGCTTCGTGTTTTAAATTTATTATTTGGTTGAAGAGAAAGACCCTCATATGATATATATAATTCAGGGCCACAACTCTAAAGCTGACAATGCATTCATCCATCAGGATATACTGTACTGTACAGTACATCTTAATTTACATCAATTATTTCATATTCACACTAACGTGCATTAATTTCATTTAAAATATATACTGTACACTTAAGATTAATTCTTCACGAATTAATGACAATTTAATAAATACGGTCGACCCCCTATAACACTGTTGATTATTCCGTTTTATATGAATTCCATGTTGTACGAGTCACTTAGATTTTTCAAATACGTGAGCCATTCACAGCCCGGCACATGTATTTGTAAAATCTAAGTGACTCGTACAACATGGAATTCATATAAAACGGAATAATCAACAGTCTTATAGGGAGTCGACTGTACTTTTATTATATTACAAAAACTATTTTAAATTATCTTACTAGAGTAATAAAAATTTTAATGATAAAAAATGCGAATTATATTTTAAAATACCGATATAGGCATGCAATCATTTTAATGAAAATGATTGCATACCTACAGACAAGACATGACGGAATTCGCCTTTAAAAGTTTCATAAGTTATGATAGTTTATAAAAACGTGCTAAAATTATAAATAAGTTTATAATTAGACATTTTAAACCATCAATCTTTTTTTAAATAAAATTTTCAGTTGTAATTTGTGTGTTGAAATGTTATTTTTTTTTTAAATATAGGTTGACATAGATTGATAATATAAAGATGTGTAAAGTTATAAAAAAATCGCTATGATCCTGTATTACAAACGACATGATATAGATGCACAGCGAGTTTTGATCGCTTTTTATTATTAAAACTACACATTAATTTTTTTATATTTATAACAGGAATAGATTTTAATATATAGCCTACAGAATAAGCTATATCTTTTGAGACTCTATTTAGAGAAAGATTATATATATATAAATTATTTATATTATATATATCTGTAAATATTCTGATAATATGTGTATATAACTTTTAGTAATTAAGCCCTACTCTATTTAGAGAAAGATTTTTAGATGTAATTAATATGATTAATTAATTAATTAAGGCGATGCAATCAACACTTAGATTTTGATTAATATGTATTCTAAGCTATATATAGCCTATATATGAGATTTTATTCTTTTCGTATAAAGTTCGACCTGATAAGTTTAAAAACATATTTATCAAAAGTACAAATTCCTTTTTACAAAAGTTTATGTTTATCTCTTCTACAAGATGAGAGTAATTGATATGTTATTTGGAATTTCCGTCTAATTAAAACGAATGCAGATTTATAATATTAAAATATAGTAGCATGTATTGTTACAGTCAGGATCGGATTTAAATCTTTTTCACCCTATTAATACTGTATATGTCCTTCCTTTTTCCATTAAATTAGTAAATTCAAAAGCATAAAATTTAAACTGTATTTTCGTAGCGTGAAGCCCTAAACTATCACTTGTTTAGAATATAACTTATGTGAATTTGGTCCTAGTTATGTTCATTGTATTTTATATATATATAGGCTATATATTTTGTTTTGGAAAATATTTATGTTAAAAGTCAAATAGATGAACAAAATAATTGAAGAGTAACCTATATAAAAACTAGAAATTATTGCGAATAAGAACATGGCATACTTTAGTCCATCAACAAACAATGGAAAAATTCACTTAAAAGAATACAAATAATGGCATTATTACAACATAGAAAGTAATATACGAAATTCTGACTTCTAAACAATGTTATCATAAATAAATTATATAAATTCATTAAAATGTAAAAAATTTATGCGAAAATAATACAATTAGATCATGAATTTATTGTTGGAAATTTTTTCAAATTTAATATAAAAATTGAAAAATTCAATGCTTTTTTGCTTCGTATTGTGCGTAAAATTTTAAAATATAATTTTTTAACTAGAATAATTTAAATTGAATTATAGAAGTTAAATTTATTCAATTACTGACTAGAAAGTTTATTAGTAAAATTCTGTAAATACTTGAACAAAAATATCTACTTTTAATAACAGTTTAATATAAAACAAACGTTTCGGAATGAAATAAATCACAAGAATTAACATTTATGTGATTTTAATCGCTAATAAACTGACCTAAAATATAAAATTCTCTATTTTATCTCATATAATTTCATAATTTTAGATATAAAAATGAAATATATACGGTATTACAATTCAAGAGACACGATTCAAAATAACACGTGGCAAACGGGTCACTAGTCACCCAACCTCTTAAGAGTAATACAATAATAACAAATAGGCCGTTTACGAATTTTCAAAGTTCATAAACTAGATATTTCACGTTTATCTCCTTACTTTTACGTAAATAAAATACTATTTTTCATAAAGATAAACAGTATTCATCCTTTACTTTATGCATTTAATGTATATATTTACATTAATTCTATAGAATTTCATTTATTTTACTTCATAAAAGATATAAATCTTGTCAACGGTTGTTAACTAATCCTAAAACTCCCGTTCCATTTTCCTTTTAACCTATTTCAATGATAGACATCTATTCTATTTATTTATTTCTTTATATAGATTAATACAATTAATTTATTCTAAAAAAAATATATCCAAATTTCTTAATAATTTTGCAATTGTCATGTTGAATCTATTATTAATTATTTAATAAATTCATGTTTAATTCATATAAAATTAATTTTTAAAAGTTATAAATATAACTCTCCTTAATAAGTTAAATTAAATCAATTTATTATTATTATTATGAATTTATATCAGATTTATTAATCATATTTATAGGAATAAAACTTTAAAAAGTTTAATTTTATTAATCTATATATAATTAATTTAACTTAAAATCACTTACAGTTTTCTTGACTTTTTTTTTTAATTTAGAAGAATTAATGGTTAATTCTCATTTGTAAATCTTTTCAGTTTTTCGAATAAATCTACATTTTTCATAACAAATTCCTTAATCATTTTCCCTATCATCTGTCCACCATGACTCACAACAGCCTGACTGAATGTGTTAAGAAATCAAGTAATAAAGTAAGTAACACGTGGTTAGTTAAATCAACAAAATGAACTGATTAGACGAAACCAATCATAAAATTTCACTTATAAAATCACTTTTTTCTAATTTAATAAGGTTTTAAATTGTAAATTTAAAAATATTAATATTTTTTAAACTAATTTATTTATTTATTTTTTTCTGATCTATTAAATTTAATAATTTAGCAAGTAAATTTTAAATAATTGAAGATAAATTTAAAATATTCATGAATCTAGTGATATATTGAATTTTATGAATAATAAAATATTTTTTAATTGCATTTTGTTATTATATAAATAATTAAATACTTTTAATTGTCTATTAAATGAATTAAGAAATATTAACGATTTTAAATTATTAAATTATTTATTTATTATACAGCTAAGTGATGAATCTTTCAATTTTGAATCATTATATCTTTATTCAATTAATTATTTTAATTTATCTATTTTAAGAATGTTACTAAATCGATTCTGGTGCTAAACTAAAGTATTTTAAATAATAAGAATTAACTTATATGTATTATTTTAACGAAGTCTACGAACCGGTTTGAGGTTGAGAGATTGACATATACAAGTTGACACCCCTGTAACACTGTTGATAATTCCGTTTTATATGATTTCCATGTTGTACGAGTCACTTAGATTTTACAAATACGTGAGCCGTTCACAGCCCGGCACACGTATTTGTAAAATCTAAGTGACTCGTACAACATGGAATTCATATAAAACCGAATTATCAACAGTGTTATAGAGGGTTTAACTGTAATTTGGTGATGACAAAGTCATTGGCAATGCAAAATTATTATAAAATATGTAATTAATATTTTAATAATAGTTTTGCGTAAAGAATTTCGTTTCTGAAACCTAAAATATTCGAGAAATTTGATAACTGCATTGAGGTAGTTATCAAATTTTTCAAGAAGATCAAATAACAAATACTTTAAAACGCCCCCCAGTAAAGATTGTTATCTGTTTAAACCTATTTTCATTATAAACTTAATACAATAAATATATTTCTATATTCTTAATTAAAGGAAAAATATTAAAAGTAAAATAATTCGTAAAGAAATATATTACAAATAAGAAAATTATCGATGAATATGACTCATAATATTACACATCATATTTTATAATAGTTTATAGGAAATCTTTTACGATAGAGAACATTTATTAAGTAATAAGAATGTTATGAAATAATTGTCGTAAAAACTTAACTAATAGATCTTAATATAAATATTTTTAAATTAATGTTTGTAATTAGAATTATTTTAAAATATTCAAAATTTTTTTCATAAAAGTTTGCATTTTATAAAATGTCGCAGTGTTTTTTTTTTTAATTTTGACTTTTGACAAGAAAATTGAAATTTATAGTTTAATTCAGCAAAAGTCAAAAGATATGTTCTTTATTTCTTTATAATTAGAAAAGAAAAAAATTTGCATGCTGCACGTTTGAATATACAGTATAATAAAATAAGTCGACCCCCCTATAACACTGTTGATTTTTCCGTTTTATATGAATTCCATGTTGTACGAGTCATTTAGATCTTACAAATACGTGTGTCGGGCTGTGAACGGCTCACGTATTTGTAAAATATAAGCGACTCGTACAACATGGAATTCATATAAAACGGAAAAATCAACAGTGTTATAAGGGGGTCGACTTGTATGCAATAGACTGTATTTTCTCTGTATGCAATTAGACTGTATTGTCGACTGTATTTTCTCCTGGTAATGCTCCATGTGGGGCCAGGAATGTACAGTACTTGACAGTACTGTACATAGTAAATAAAAATAAATGAATGAAATATGCAATAGAATTTATAATTTTATTACAGAAGTAATCATTTTGAAATATTGGTGAAGTTATAAAACAAAGTGTAATTTTTTTACAACAAATTAGCCTATTATAATTTATATGAAAATTAAGATACGAGTTGAATATAATAATGGATGTTGCATTATTACTATATCAATCTCAATACTGAAAGTAGAATCAATGCGTTTTGAATTAAGTTCACTTTTTAAACAGCCAAGTAACACGAGTATAAAATAAATATTGTCTTGAAACATAGATTTTAAGTAACGATTACTACCGTACATTTCCTTTAAATGTTAATTGATTGAAGGAAGCAAAATATGGCTTTTGATATAGGGTTTCAGAAATTAAGGTATGAGTTTAAGGTAAACGTAATTAATTAAAGAATAAGTGTGTAAAGCTTTCTGTAGAAATAACTAATGGGCAAATCTCAACTAAAATTATTATACATATTGTCCTGAACATGCGATTTCGATTTTCGGGAAAAACTTTTACTTCAAAATTCAGCCTTTAAGGCAAAAATCTTAATGACTAGTCATTGGGAACCAAAAGAACCGGGATCCGCCTATATTTTCATCAAACAAATTACTCAATAGCCAAGTCAGGCGTCTTCATAACAAATTATTTAGTTTTTGTATTACTAAATTGTTATAAAAATAAAAATCACTTTCCACGGAAGGCATTCCCAATGCCCGCAGAACAAAGAGTTAAAAATAAAAAAATCTCCAAAATTATATACAAGCATTACAAAACTTCTCTCTAGATTTATTTGTCACTTTCGTCTTGTGTACACTAAGGCCTTTTTTCCATGCCTATCGTGGATTGAATCAGGACCACGATAAGGGCAGCGGAGAGGTGAGGGATAGAACCAGACACATCCGGGACAGAACACACCAGAAAAATCCCTAGAGTTACTCGCCCAGGTTCGATCCCTGGTCCCCAAATCGGTAGTCTGAAGCCTTAACTGCCTGGCACTTTTATTTACCTATCAACCAATGATCCTAAATGAAACTGTTCCTTAAGTTATTCATCAATATAATAGGAACTAATACGAAACATGAGAAGCAAATACATAAGTTATCAGATATAAGTGTAGCCTATGTATTTAACTGAATCACTCGTGGTCTCACTTTTCAGAATAATTAAAAAATACCATACTAACTTTAAACGTTTTGGTTTATAACAAAGTATTCAATTAAATAATAAAGCTTGCACAATATCATCTTTATTACAATCTATCAACGCTTTACATCCTGTTAATATAGTAGTATAAGATTATCATATCAAATACGCAATAAAAAATATTTTGACTCGCCTGTTTAAATTTCAGTTTCAGTTTTGGATCATTTATCTTCGTGATCAATGAACGTTTTTTAATAATAGATTCGTTTCTAATATATTTCCAGAATTGACCGCTGATGCATTCATATTTTCATTTGAGCCAGTTGAAAACAGTATCGAGAATTATACTTTTATTTCAGGTTAGTTAAATTTAACAACTAAATTTAAGATAATCTAAAGTATAAATTTTTGAAACGCATTGGCATTATAGAATTACCTTTATATGCGGATGGCCACTCTTTTTTACTATGTTAATACTTAATTATTTTCATATAATTTACTAATAAATATATCAATATATAGTAGTATTTATTTAATTTTTTATGTATTGATATATATAATTTTTTAAGTAAAAAAAAATAATTAAAGCTAGTATCTCGGATTCCTATTAGCCTAAATTAACCTCTAAAAAGCTTTATAACCTCAACCAAATATATTTGCTTTAAATGATCATTTACTAACTATTTGCTAGCATTAATCATTGTACTATAAAATCAGTTTTAAACTTTTATTTGCAAATTGGAATAGGCATAAAAAATTATTATTATTATTCTATTTTAATATTTCCAATTAAATTTACTGTTTTGAAATTATATATATGAGCTAAATAATTAAATGATAAAAATTATTTAGTACTAGGCCTATAGTAATATTTATAATTAATAAATAATGTATTTAAAATTAAACATTTCATCTTGTTTTTATAAATAAAATATAATAAAAAAATTATGATAAATGATAAAACTTTTATTGAAAAGATAAAACAGATAAAATACTGAACCAAAGGTATTGCCTAGATAAATTTATCAAAAACTGAAGACTGAGGTTAATAAAACTAGTAAAAAAAGTGTCAGAATGATAATTATATTTTTAAAAACTTATACAAGGAAATAATTGAAGGGAAAAACAGAAATTTTTTATCTTTCTTCAAGAATAAGGATTATTAAAATGAAAAATAAGGTGTTATGTCAAAACTAAAAATTAATTACTTTTTAGTTAATGTAACTAGTTAAATAACTGTTTATTTAAGAAAACATTTTAAGTTATTTGAAAATTAAACATTTTTGTATTGGTAACAAAAGTGTGCTTCATGGTCTTTTACCTTTCAAGATGTAGCTTGTTTCAAGATATGTAGGCTTGTGTGTTAATGAATATTTAAATCAGAAAAACTACTGTATTTGTCATGTAAATATAGCCTTGATGAGAGATCCTGGATCTTGGGGCTAGGGGCTCTCAAGCCCTTCAACACATTCTGATGTGATGCTCTCATTTATTTCATTTCTTTTCTCTTCCTTTATGTACTTGAAATTAAACTTAACTAACTTAAAATTAACTTAATTTTCTCGGATCTCATACTTAGGTCCCAGGGCTGCAGTCTTGATTTCCTTTTCCTCTCACTGGCCATGTATAAAAAACATCAATTATTCCTTTTATTGCAAGATTATTATTATATCCAGTGTACTATATACTGTATATTTATTCCAAAATTGTTTGGATTGTTAAACTAGAGAGATATCTAGATCATCCATGCCTGAATTTGAGTCTGAATGTAAAATAATTTAAAGGTCAAATTTTGAAAAAATAAAGTGCTTTATATGCTGCAAAATATGGTGGATATTATTAGTTGACATAATATAGTTAGTTTACATTTGTTCTCCAGAGTAAATAGATTAAAGACACATTACTGGTAGTTGTTATATGTTATCTTGCAAGATAATCTATAGCTACTTCCAATAATGTTTTTTAATCTATTTACTACAGAAAACAGTTAAATAATTCCACAAAGTTGAGTAATACAGTATTGTAAATATAGTTGATATAAACTGATTTATTCTTTGAAGCTTTTGTTTCTTATTAATAATGATAAACAGTTTAGACATATTTATATATACTGTATAATTCATAATTAAGTTTATTTAGAATAAAAGAATAAAGTTTTCTAATCAAAATTCATTATGTCTAAATGTAATACATTACATTTTTAAGAATTGTATAATACTTTATGTAATAATAAATGGAACAAACTGGTACTAAATTTAGTTTTTTAAGCTAAATTTAAATACTGAATCTAAAAGAATTCATAAAACCATTAATCTTTTGATAGAGTTGTAACATTCATTTTTTTAACTTTAAATTCCGAAATCACAAATTGAAAGAATATATATTTCATAATATTTTTAAAAGATAATATAATGGGGAAGATAACAATAAAATTGAAAATGAAAACATAACTTACATAAAAGGGTGTGGTGGTATTAATAAATATGATAGAGATATTAAAAATAATTAAATAATAACTTGCCTAGTAGAGATTTTGAATAAACAGAGTGAATAATGTATAATACAGTAGAATTCACTTATTTTGGATATTATCAGTTTAATAATTAGCACGTCTTAAAACACATAAGTTAATAATAATAATAATAATTAATGAATGAATAGATCTTCAAGTTAAACATATTTTTAAAGTTTTAGCATTATCAGAATCAATAAAATCAGATTTCTACCAATTGTAATTATATTTACTTATCCCACTTAATATTACCAGTCAGTTATTCTTAAACAGTGTAGGCGAGTCCTGGTGATTATAATAAATGCTTAACTGCCTCTAAGCTCTTCTAAACACAGGATCCTGTATGATTGGACAGCCATGAAGCCAGCATTGCAAACAATCTTTGATATATTCATTGATTACTGTACTTATGAACAACATAGACAACAAACTTTTTATATGTTAAAAATTATACATAATATCATATTTTATTAAATAAAAAATCTTTTATTAAATATTTCTAAATAAATAATAAATTACAAATGTTTTATAAAAACATTTAGACTAATAGGTAAATTTAATTGTTTTTATTAAAACAATTAAATGAATCTATTTACATTAATCAAACTTTTATATATAAAATTTTGTTTACGTGAAAGTTTAACAATTATATTAATATACAATATATAAAATACCAATACTGTACTGCATTTTGTATGTATTGAAGTAACTATACATAAAATAAATTTTAGTATAAAATTTATCATATTGAAAAATATTCAGGTATAACTTATATTTTTAATAGTAAAATAAGTTGTTTGGTTGGTTGCTCTTTTTAAATTTAAAGAAAATATTTTTTATACAAAATCTCCATTTTAATCTTTAGCTTATGTAAAATGAATAGCTTTCTCCAAGTCTTCATACTGTAAAAAAGTAATATTCAAGAAATTAAATTGTTTTCTTATTATCACTTTATTTTAAATTTTAAATAAGAATGCCTAATGAATAAGAAAAAATTTCTTTTCTGTGAAAGTTTTACTTATTTAATGTAAGTAAGTTGTAACAGATGAAATAATAATATATAAATAAAATATAATCATTTAATGTTTTATTAAATGATTTTATTAAAAACTTGAAATAATATATTATTTTAAAAACTTTATAAACTTACTCAGAAACACATCAAATGTTGAAAGAATATTAAAAGATTTTACAATGATAAAAATCTTTTTCCAGCTGGCTATTCTGAAAATGAATAGTTCAACTACTGCAGACCTTTTGCCAATGTTTGTGCAACAAATTCTAAACAATGGTGCAACCAATTGTCTCTCCTCTTAGATTTTGGGTGATAGAGGAGCTATCTCTGCCCATAATGAAAATAAACATCAACATAATTGTCAAATTTGCAGTGGCATGTGGTGACATTTGATGATAGGAAAGCTGTGCCAGCCCTGCATAGAATCATTGGAAGCATTATGATATTTTGGTGTGTAGCATCCATGAGCTAAATCATGCTTCCACAGATGGCACGCCACTGCAAATTTGACAAAATATGTAATTTTAACTTTCCTTCCATTCTGAAATACCAAATGGGACTCTGGAACAGGCTGTAAAAAAAATGTGTCTATTTACCTCTCTTAGAAACCATCCAGGATCCAGCCAAACATCATTCCCACATACAGGAACTTGTAGATCTCAAGTGTCACTCCTCCATGTTCAAAGGGGTAACTTACCTTCAAGCAAGAAACTTACAATAGTATGTATTTCCAGGATATTCTTGTAACACACTGCAATGACCATATTTACACAAAATATTTCATAAACCTTTGTACAAGCCTCTGTTCATCCTGATGACTTCACACAATTCTTACATCTTTAAGGGCAGCCATTTTCAGATCCTTTTCCATAAGAGACTTCACCCATTCTACTGACATCCAAGACAGAGATGAGGAACTTGAGCACATATTACAGTTAGTGTTCCACCACAGCTAATTCTGTAGCTTCATCAAAAACCTAGTTCAGCACTACCAGGAACATCTTACAGCAAGAGTGATAAGTTATACAAGGCCCTCAAATACAACAAGAGCCTTCTGGTGTTATAAAGAGATGGTGAGAGCTAAAAACATCCAGCTCACTTACAAAAAATCCAACAACTCATTATTCAAAAATGCCAAAGATCTAGAAGAAAAAAGTATTTACCAGGTATTTACTCTATCTCTATCTATATTCTAAAATGGTAAACAAGACAACAAAGAAGAAAATAAAAAACCAAAAGTAGATTGTACTAGATCACATTTTACTCATATTTTGCATTGTAACAAAGTTTACATCATTGTGGAAAGTAATCATTTTGAGTATGTAAAATAATCATGCATCAACATCAGTGAAGTTTTATTTTTCATTTAATCAAATGTTGGTGTTTTCCTTTCAACTAGATCATTCAATCATATCTATGGTTGTGTTGTATTCACAGAGGACAATCCACAATGCGATTGTGAGGTGGACCAAACACCACTTCACTTAGTTTTTCACTGCAATATGTACAATCACATTAGATATAGTTTAATGAGAGCTGCTATTCTTGAAGAGTACAACTGGCCTTGAAACCCGCACCAACTCATTCACAAGCATACAATGTTCCATCATCTCCTCACATTCATATCCCCTAGTGGGGTTCTTGAGAGCACTCACTCCAGGTCATGGATGGCAATTAGCTTTCCCTTGCTTTGTTTCAACTGTCAGTACATAGCTGCGTTTAAATTTTGTATGTTAATTCTTATTTTCTGTCTTCTTTTCAGTCTAAATTCAGTTAGTTTAAGTTAGTCCTAGTTGTAAGTTAGATTAGTTTCTGGTTAGGTTAAATTAGACTATAGTTTAGATAGAGTTAGATAGCCTAATAAATAGGATTTAACAATTTGGACGGCTTATCATACCTATGCCAAAAGAAAACAAAAAAAAAAAAGACCAGATCTTTTACAAAAAAGTTAGTGTTTAATAATCACCTTCAAATTTCGGTAAGGCATTTTATATATCAAAAATTCCTTTTTATTGGTTAACTATCAGTGTTATAATTATATGTTGGTGCTATGTGTTTGTAAGCTGATAAGGGGTTCTTGTACCCGAAATACATCCTTACCTAAATTTGAAGGTGATTATTAAAAACTAACTTTTTTGTAAAAGATCTAGTCTTTTTTTTCTGTCGGCCTTGGTGTGATAAGCCCTCCAAATTGTTAAATCCTATTTATTAGGCTATCTAACTCTATCTAAATTAAAATCATGGGCTAAAAGTGTCATTTATTATTATTAGACTAGAGTTGTTAGCTTCAGTCATCTAGTTAGGTTTGTCCTACATTTTGATAGGTTAGTTTAGTTAGTGAGTAAGTTAATATTTAAAAAAATAGTAATAAATAAATAATTAAATTAAAAAAAAAATTGAAGTATTGCTTGTTTGTCTACTGTCAGTCCATCCGTCTCGTCTAGTTTGTTGTTGTGTTCAATTGTTTTCACACTGTCTGTCTAGCTGTTAATAGTATCGAGATTTGCGCTCGTGTTTAGTTTTATTAGTATTAAGTAGTTATTAGTCTTCCTATTAACATTAACTTCTACACTTGGCACTAACTTCAACACTAATCTATTCATGTTGGCACTCAATTATTGGTGTTTGCTACACAAAGGTTTTCTTTTAGACCTTTTGGGAGACTACGGCCTTGCAGCCTAAAAACTGCATGCCAGCAACAAATGTAGAAGGTACAGTATTCTGTTCAGAGGAATCCTACCTTTCTCTACTGTCTATCTTCTCTCCCTCCCTTCTCCCCTCCCTTTTTCCTTATCTTCTTTTCCATTGGCTAAATCCTTGTGTTTGGTTAATATCTTTCATATATGTATGTGTTGTATTCAGTTCCATCCATCTTGCACCTTTATTAGGAAGTGGTGTACATATAGGTACCATATAATTACAACCTGTTTTGGGGTTCCATTTGGTATTTCAAAATGAAAAGGAAGCTTATATTATACATTTTGTCACTTTCTACTAAATTAACACTGATATCTATTTCCATTACAGATAGAGACAGCTTTCAACCTTAATGGCTTAAGGTGGCAGGATGTAGATGGTGACACCATTGTTTAGTACAGTACATGCTCAACATGTCAGTGCAATCACTGAAGAACTTTTAACAGTGTATATTTTTTGTTTTTGAAATAATTAGTGAGGAAAATACTTTTTTCATTACCATATATAAATAAATATCATCAGATGTATTGACTAATTTTTCCTTAGATTTGTAATATGCTACATGGCAATCCAAAACATTCATCAATATTAAATCAATTTGAGTACAGTTAGATTTATAATATGGTCCAGAGTATTTCAATTATTAGATTTCTAGAGCTTTTCTAAATATGTTTAAATCATTGAGTAAAATAACTGAAATTCCTCAAAAAAAATATATATATATACATAATAATAATAATAATAATAATTTTAGTTTTGTTTTGGTTGCTATGCCTTGACTCTGGTCCGGCATAGTACACAGCCACCGGTGTGAACCGAGTACAACTCACAAAACCCAACATAATAATAATAAGAGACACTGAAATATTTTCCAAAAATATTTTCTTATTTTCATTTTGTAAAACATGCATATATTTTCCAAAACTATAAAAAAATAAATATCCTGATCCTCCAAAACTGAAAAAAAATTAATTATTACAAAAGATTTTTTTTTACAAAGAAAATAACTAAATACAAACTTTTATTGATGAAAAATTGATGAAATTCTTTTCATCAATTTCATAAATTTTTAGAAATAAGTTTTATATTCTTTTATAAGACATTTCTATTTCTTGTATTTGCTTCATGTCTGGTTGTTGTCTGTTACTTTCATTAACAGCCATCAACATCCATTGTGATACCAGACTTATTAAATACAAAATACAAAATATTGCCAATTAGGAAATCAACATTTATTGGTTTATATTATCTGGGAAATGCATTTCAGACTTTCTTGTCCCTCATCAGCCCCTATACAAGTTATACATTGTAATTGTAAATCTTTTTAGACAAATCAATATACATAAATAAGAATTCTTACCTATGTATATTCATTTGTCATTTCTAATTTGTAAAATGTTTGTAAGATAAATTAATAAGGTATATATCTAAGTTTCTTTGAAATTCTTCAGCTTCCTAAAACTTGAATATATTTGAAAACTTGATTTGCATTATTCATGAGATTCTTGACAAGAAATTTTTATAATTCTTTGACACACTACCACCTGTGGCAGATTAAATACCACCTGAGTTTTATTAACGCTCCCTTGTCTCATCCTTTGTTGGATAGTTGGCTTAATAAGATAAGACAATGGCAACACATGAGCGATCTGAGTGAAAAGTACTGAAATATCATTCAAAACACTCATGTATACCTTCCATTAAAACATTTTTTACTTTCCCAGCTCTGTTATATATAACAGGGAAAGTGTAATCAATCAAAATTTTTACAATTTTGGACTCAGGAAACTTTGAAACATCAAGAAATGCAAAATAATTCAGGGGTTTTTCTGTGGGTCTGTGTATGTGTGTGAAGCACAATTTTGTTCACCCTGTTTGAACCTTAATAATTCCTGCTTTGTATAAAAAATTTCTGAAATTTTGCATGGAGGCTTGTGTATTAGAGGGATTGATGCTATTAAATTTCAGTAATGAAAGGTTGAGGGGAGCTAGAGAGGGTGGTCACATGTCATATCTCACATGGGGTTGAGCTTAATGAAGATTTTACATATTGTTAGCATTTACAGATCTTTATAAAACTTGTTTCTACACTCAAAATTAAGTCCTTTGCTATTTTATAATAATTAAAAGTATATAAAGTTTTTATAACAAAATCTCATAATAGATGACACCATATATAATTTTATTTATTTATGATTAAAAATTAAAAAATGATTTTTTAAAGAAAATCTCCTAACAGCCAGGAAAGTTACATAACTTGTTGCTAGATTTTTTTTTAATTATGATGTTAAAGAGTATAAAGTTATTGCCATACTCTTGAGTGTTTATGGCAATACAGTCAACCCCTGTATAAGATCATTGATTATTCCGTTTTATATGAATTCCATGTTGTACGAGTCACTTAGATTTTACAAATACGTGTACCGGGCTGTGAACGGCTCACGTATTTGTAAAATTTAAGTGACTTGTACAACATGGAATTCATATAAAACGGAATAATCAATGATCTTATACGGGGGTCGACTGTAACTTTATAAGCTATCATACACAGAGATAACATTAAATTTTGTTTATTAAAGATATTTAATATAATCATTGTGCAATATTAATGTTAATAAAGAATTTTTTTGCTTTTTATGCTTTCAGCATTTTTATTCAAAAATCAGCATTTTTCTACCAACTTTCCAGCTATTCCCCATTCTAAAGATTGGCAAATATGCAAATGGTTATTATTTTCATAAACATTTCATTTTCAATGCTTTTATCTGGTTTGATTTTATCATTTCTTGGTTTCTCAAGTTAATTTGTGAATCTATGAATTGCATATCAAAATCTGCAAACTATTCAAAGGAATAAAAAGGAATGGTAAATTTTTTATTCTGAACATACCTCAGTTATTGTTAATATTTATAATTTAAATTTTCTTTTGTATTCTCATATAGCCACTTATCATTCTTGCTGTATTTACATGGAATATTTTTCTTGATTCTTCTTAGAAACTCAACTCCAGTATCAAATATCATGGGTATCATTAAAAATTTATGTTTGGTATTCAACAAGAAATATCTAAATGCCCCAATTTACTAACTCACTTTTATTTTATATTGTGATGTCAAATCCCATTAACATTCTTATCATTTCAGAACTGTAATGTATGACTTTTATTTTTAATTATTTTGTCTGCTCTTGGTCTTATAAAGGAAATTATTATTCATCTCTTTTTTGTTCCATTTAATGTAATCCTTTATTTTCCAAACTTCAACTTTTAATGGTTTGAAAAACATCCTAAACATCTCTGTAATAATTGAATAAATATTTTTAGAAAGTTATTTTTAGAAAATAATTTTATTTTTAAGAAATTGATAGAAGAAATAAATGCATATCATTTTAAAAATGTATTTATCTTTTAAGGTTACATAAAATGTACAATTATTAATTATGCATGAACAATTAATATGACTTTTATCAATTATTACTTATGCAGGATAATTATAATTAAACTCAAACTATAGCCCCATATTGAATTAACCAAACACCTAATAAGTTTTTTACAGGTTATAAATGTACTATTAAGTAATTAATTAACAGCACAGTTATAGTCTGTTCAGTTAATATAACTAAACTTTTTATTTATAGTAATATACAGAAAAAGACATTCAAAAAAATATGAGAATATAATTACTAATTATATACAGGGTGTCTCAGTTAAATGTTTCAGAATTCTAAGAGGGGTAGGGTGCATCCCGATGACTCGGAATCATATAGCAATGTGGGGTCGAAATACTTTCCTGACGCAACCACCTCAACAGTGGATTGGACGTGATGGTCCCATGCATTGGCCTGCTCGGTCACCAGACCTATCATGTCTTGATTTTTATTTCTGGGGGCATATGAAAACACTGGTTTATGACACCCTCCATTGACAATGCCGAGGAGCTGGTTGCAAGAATCACAGTAGCTGCCAGAGAAATTCAAGATGAACCTGGATTATTCCAGAATGTTCAGAATTCCATGCGCTGTAGATCTGAAGTCTACATTGCAGTCAGTGGAAGAAATTTCGAACACTTTCTTTGACACATGTTCCTTTTGCTTTTGTACATTTATTATTAAAATGAATATTCACTTATGGTCTTCTTCTTTATGATGTTTCTGTGTACATCACTGCTTCAGGAAAGCATTTCTGACCCTGCATTGCTGTATTATTCCGAGTCGTCGGGATGCACCCTATCCCTCTTAGAAGTTCTGAAAAATTTAACTGAGACACACTATATAAATACATTTTTATGTCCAAATACATAAAACTTGGACATAAAAGCACCTGAATTGTGTGTCCCTCTATAATCATATTTGGCTCATGTGTTATACTCTCATAGTTTTTATATTTTTCTTATTTGCATGTTTATTTGTATTTTGTTAACCTTGTATATTTTTTAAGTTTATTTTTATTTATTGTTATTCATATATTTTTTCTTAAGTTATTTATTTAATTTGTTTCCATTTAAATTCATATTTTTAAAATATCTCATAGGTTAAAATTTAAATGGAATGTTCTATTCTTTGAACATTTTCTAAAAACAGTTTTAATAAACCTGATGATGGCCTATAGGAGTAGGCTGGAAATGTTAGTTATTAAAAATATTCTCTCAGCAAATGCATAGGTCATAAATTTGTAATTTATCTTGGCTGAGCACATATGAACTGTATGACAAAGGAAACTTCTAGGTCTGTTAATTATGACTATTTGGCAGTGGAGGACTAAAGAAAGAAGGGAAGAAAGAGTAAAAATCAAACAAATGATGAAAGACTGATGGAGAGTGTTAGGAAGAGAGATTGAACTGATTTGAAGCAATTAAAGAATCTTTTGAGTGATTTCAAGAAACTATTTTAGGTATGTGATACTAGTACCTACTGATTCAATGCTTTTCATTTAAGAATAAAAAAAAAGCTGGCAAGGGTTCTTGCATGACTTTCCTGGCACTCAAACAGGAGGTTAAGAGGATCAGGAAGGAAATATAATAATTTTCAGTTATACCATGATATAAAATTTAAATAATAAAAGCTTAAAGAAAATAATTTTTCACTTTTATAATCATTTAAATGGGGTTTTTTGGACAAATAAACCAAAATGTTATGGTTACATTAAGTTACTGTAATTGATGTCAGAGAGGCCCAAATATTGGTGTGAACTCTATCATGAGTGATTTATATTAATATTTTGCATCTTTGTTAAAAAAAAATTAATTGTATATGTATTTTATTGTTTATAGACTGAAGGGAGATCAGTGAGAACTCTTATCCAAAATGTATTTAAATAAAATTGTCTTCTGAGTAATTCTTGAATTTGGGTGAACGTTGGATTCAAGGACATAACATTTCAGTTTATTTGTCCAAAACACCCCTTTTAAGTGGTTATAAAAGTGAATGATTATATCCAGCAAATATTGCTAGTTTTAGTTTTGCACTGGAAATAATTTTGTTGAGTTAAAATAAATTTCTCTTTTTAAAAAAACAATATTTAAGTTTAAAAATACTGTGTAGTGACATATATTATGAGATTTTATTTTTTTTAAATTTTTATATTATTAATTATTATAAAAAGGAAAAAAACCTCATTTTTGAAGTAAGGGTGAGTTTTCTAAGAAATTGTAAATGCCAACAGAGAATAAAATTTTTCATTAAGTCTGATTCCACTGAAGATATGACCCAACCCCCTCTATCTCCTCATCCATTCACCTTTAATCATTCAATCTTTAATAGAATCAAAGCCTTATATATAGAAATAACTCTGCCAAGTTTTAAAATTTTTGGCTTCTCCAATTCTGAGATATAATACAAAATAAATGCCTACACACACCCAAACCCACACCCTCACAGAAATCGTAGATCAAGAAAAAACACCAGATCAAAATTTGACTCAGCCATCTTTTCCTGTTATATTCTGTAACAGCTGGGAAAGTAATGTTGTGGCCAACACCATATCCTAGTTTTACAAATGATCTGTTACTCATTTATACATTATTATTATTATTATTTATTATTTAATAATTCACAAATCACAATCCTGTATACTGTTTAAACAGTATATATACAAACGTACACATACACATACATTTAATGGGAATCATAATTTCCCCTAATGGGGATCAGTCTTTCCCCACACCGCTTTTGCATAACAGGGCTAATACTCATTTATACAGTCGACCCCCCTATAACACTTGATTATTCCGTTTTATATGAATTCCATGTTGTACAAGTCACTTAGATTTTACAAATACATGAGCCTGGCACACGCATTTGTAAAATCTAAGTGACTCGTACAACATGGAATTCATATAAAACGGAATAATCAAGTGTTATAGGGGGGTCGACTGTAATAGGCTGAATGAGCTCTAAAACCAGTTATATACAGTATATACAGAGAAAAACTTGGCAGATGCTGTATTTCTCAGGTTTCTAAACAGTCATATATTTCAGATATATTTTAACATCTATATACAGTATATATACAAATATAAAATATCTTACCTTTGTGTCAAAGTTTCTTGTCACTTCAAGCCATTAAAAGTTGCCAAATTCTTTTTTATACAGAAACATCTCCTTATAATAAAATTAAGAAAACAGATAAATTTTTATAGTATATACCACATTTAATATTCAGTTTAAACATATTATCTGTTTATTACATAGTCTACATAGTAAATTGATAAGATGTAGAAATCTGTGTAAACTACACTAAATAATATGAAAACTTTTGTAAATTGAATTTAAATCTTAAAAAAGAAAAAAGTATTACATTTAGTAGCTTTAAAATGCATATTGACAAAGTAAAAATAATTTGCTAAACAAAGAGTATACTTTTGCATTGGTTTAAAAATTCTTAAAGGCAACATCTGGAGACAGGGACTGTTTTATATGGGGCCTACTCTATCCTGGGTCCCATACAATATATAGTTTTGCCTTATAATATGCACTGTTTTGTACCTAAAATTTATCTGAAAATTAGGATACAACCTACAGGCTACATCTATCTTATATCGTGAAGGACATTTTTCCCCAAAAAATTAATTGAAAAATTAATTGATGCATCCAATACAGTGTCTTATAGCAAAAAGTGAAAAATACAGTAACTGAAAATCTTGAGACAAGAACTTGTTAACTCTTTTTCAAATTTCTGGGAAGGTCATTCTAAACTTCCAAATTTGTTCTGTACTTTAGGACAGATAACAAGTAATTAATAATAATAAAGGTTGAAACTAAATCTCAAATATTATATAGATATAACAGAGACTTATCACACTGTTACTGGTAACATCAAAATAGCACTTCTATCCTCAGAATGCAACTTTATTACTGGTATGCATTTTGGTACAAGATACATAAGACCTTCATCAACCATGCATAGAAATTTATAGATATCTGTTGTAGAGCAAATTCACAGAGGAATTTATATTAATTAGAATTTACAATATAAACATACCTGTTCAAGATTTACTTCCACCTACACTACACAGTACAATGAGGATTCATTATAAGCTACAGTAGACCCCCCCTATAATGCATAGATACGTTCCTCGTTATACGAATTTCACGTTGTAGGAATCCTTAAATACACGAGCCAATTGCAGCCCGACACGTGTGAAGTTTAGGGACTATGGCTGTTTGAAAGGTTTTCTTCCATAAAGTTAATTGATTCTAGACTAATTCAACTTAACATTTCCAAAACACATATAATTTTTGGGAATAATCCATATAAACTATGCTATAAACAAAAAATTGTAGGATTACTTATTGAGTGTGCACCATTCGATGTCACCATTGCTTAAGCTTGTTTTCATCGCGGAGCAGCGCACCAAACGGCGGCCGTGATTTCTGATGTTATTTTTCTGTGAAAAATTTGTTGAACTTTGGAGACATCATTAATAGATATAATTTTTATGGCCATTGAATAAGAAATGTTTCTTTCACAAGAAATGTATAAAATTACAGTGCTGTATTAGACTTACAGTACCTAATTTACATACTGTACAGACGATAGTAAACTCAACTTACTCGCCTAAACTCTCCGTAGCGTGGCGCTGGATGGCGGAAAGTATATATATAATTATAATAAAGTTACAATAAATTAAGTTAATATATAATTATATNTATTTGTCAGAAAATGACTGATGAAATGATTATCGAATCCATTTGCAGTGACGAAGATTGTCAAGAAAAAACAGATGATGATGAAGAAAGTGCCAGTGGGATAGCTGATATACTACTAACAACCAAAGAAGCAATAATAGCCATGGAAACTGTTATAAAATGGGTTGAATCAGAAGAAAATATAACAGTGTCAGATTGTTGCAATTAGCATCTTTCAAAAGGAAAATGATACAGAAGTTATAAAAAAGCAAACAAAAATTACTCACTTTTTTAAGTGATGTTTTGTAATTGAAATGATGTCGAATACATAGATTTTAGTCAAGTTATAGATAGTGTTTGTTTTTACATACAGTACTGTATTTTCAAGCACACCTTATGTAGGTAAATAAAATAATACTGTACATATACAGTATGTACTGTACTTATTAATATGTATAACTATGTTATGTGAATTTTAATAAAACACTTAATAAATAAATTGGTTTTTTATTAAAATACATAATATGTATGTAATTGATGGGATGTTTCAGTTTATAGCTCAAATTGTTCTGAGTAAATTTATTGTGTTGCCACTGCGCCACTCAGTATAATGCAGTTCACCCTATAACACGGGAGTTGATTCCCGCCTAACATGTGCGTTATATCAGGGGTTCACTGTACTGGCTTTAAGAGTTGCATTTTCAACCCACTAACATATTGTGCTAAGGTGGTACATGTTTTATGTATCAATGTCATGCTGGTGTTCCTTAATCCTGTATGTTTGTGAATCATATGTTGTGACAGTACGCCATTGTATATATATACAATGGCGTACTGTCACAACATATGATTCACAAACATACAGGATTAAGGAACACCAGCATGACATTGATACATAAAACATGTACCACCTTAGCACAATATGTTAGTGGGTTGAAAATGCAACTCTTAAAGCCAGTACAGTGAACCCCTGATATAACGCACATGTTAGGCGGGAATCAACTCCCGTGTTATAGGGTGAACTGCATTATACTGAGTGGCGCAGTGGCAACACAATAAATTTACTCAGAACAATTTGAGCTATAAACTGAAACATCCCATCAATTACATACATATTATGTATTTTAATAAAAAACCAATTTATTTATTAAGTGTTTTATTAAAATTCACATAACATAGTTATACATATTAATAAGTACAGTACATACTGTATATGTACAGTATTATTTTATTTACCTACATAAGGTGTGCTTGAAAATACAGTACTGTATGTAAAAACAAACACTATCTATAACTTGACTAAAATCTATGTATTCGACATCATTTCAATTACAAAACATCACTTAAAAAAGTGAGTAATTTTTGTTTGCTTTTTTATAACTTCTGTATCATTTTCCTTTTGAAAGATGCTAATTGCAACAATCTGACACTGTTATATTTTCTTCTGATTCAACCCATTTTATAACAGTTTCCATGGCTATTATTGCTTCTTTGGTTGTTAGTAGTATATCAGCTATCCCACTGGCACTTTCTTCATCATCATCTGTTTTTTCTTGACAATCTTCGTCACTGCAAATGGATTCGATAATCATTTCATCAGTCATTTTCTGACAAATATCTTCTCTAGCATCAACATCTAACCAATCAGTCAAAGAATCATTAGTTATTTCTGGCTCATTCAATATTTCCTGGATACGAGAAATTTCAGCCTCAGTGAAGATATTATCTAAAGCTGAATCTGAATGTGTTGTGATCAGAATGATTTGATTTGATCTAATAATCAAGCTGATCTCGAATCGGCTTGATTATTAGATTCATTTAATTTTTTTCAACAGTTTCTAATTGTCTCTGATGTGATTGCCTTCCAGGCAAGTCCAATACTGTAGGACACGTCTTTGAGATCCATTTTTTTAAAAATATGTTGACATCAATGTCTGATGCTAATAATGACTTCATCATTTCTCTTTGGTAATTTGTTTTGAAAGCACTAATAATGCCTTGATCTAAGGGTTGTATAAGAGCAGTAGTATATATTATTTTACCATCGTCAGACACAAGGTTATCAACCGGTAGATGAGCTGGGCAATTATCTAAGAGAAGGAAAGCTTTTGGATCTAGACTCAATCCTCTCAGAAATTTTTGCACAGAGGGAACAAAGGAATTGTGAAACCAGTCATAAAATATGTTAGAAGTCATCCAAGCGTTTATGCTGTTTTATAAACAACTGGCAGGGAATTTATATTGATTGACTTGAAACATCGTGGGTTTTGACTTTTACCTATAATGAGTGGAGTCAACTTGTGATTGCCAGCTTTATTTACACAAAATAAAGCTGTTATCCTTTCCTTGCTTAGTTTTAATCCTGACTTTTGTGGGTTACTTTTTAGATCTAAGGTTTTACTTGGCAACATTCTGTAATATAATGCAGTCTCATCACAGTTATAAACTTGTGCATCAGTATACCCTTCTTTCTTAATGGAAATTGTGAACTATTTGGAAAATTCTGCAGCACCTTCAATATCACTAGAATTTTCACCAGAAATGGAAATTTGGAAGATGCCATGTTGTTTTTGCCAACACCACAACCAGAAGCCTTAAAATCTTCTTCTGCTTTTAAGCTTACATGGAATTTTTCATCAGCCTGCAACTTTAAAGCAGTTCCACATACAGGAATACCTTCACTTCTTTTTTGCACAAACCATGCATAAAGGCAATTGTCAACATTTTGATTTTTTCCAAGTCTTGTCTTTTTTTGAGTAAGCCCAGCGTCTTGGTCAAGCTTATCAACAAATGATTTCAGTTTTGTCTCCTCTGCCATACAACCCCTTACGGTTCCTTCAGGTATGCTGTATTTGCTTCTTATGTTTGCTTTCAAAACTCCGCTCTTTACTTTAGCAATAATGTCAAGCTTTTCTTTTACTCATCATGCATACAATAATTAAACACTATTCAAAATACATGCAGGAACTCAGTACATACACAATTACTCAATATGCAGTAACAATAAAATGAACTACTCACTAATGCAACACAGACCTGTATAAATGTGTTTGATCTTATTGCGTCGCAAACATCGCCTGCGCTATAACCAAGTGTACAGTATAGCGAGCAGCACTATAATGAAGGTCCACTGTATTTGAAGAGCACTGTCTGAGAATAGTGAAAATTTTAGAGATTTTTAAAGCAAGTATGAGAGATAAATGCATTAATCATAAGGAGTATTCTTCATTATCTATGGCTTGGCAGTCTTTGTTGGATATCCCATTAAAACAAGGAACAAGAATAACACCCAACAAGAGAACATGATTTTTCATGATCCTAACCTAAGGCACATTCTTTATTAATAGTAGTAACTTAAATTACTTGTTTACATTTTTGGATATAAGTCTAGACATGCACTATATTTTCTTTTTTAAAAACATGCTATGTAAAAGAATTACTAAACATTTCAAAATAGAATGTCTTCTGAAAATTTGAAATTTCAATGAAGTTCAAACAAGAGAATAACCTGAAGCAGACTTCTCAAAAAGGCTGAAAATGTTTGTAACTCATACAATTGTCTGCTGGAAACATGAGCAGGGTATGTATATTACAACAGTTACCTCAGTGGCGTACCGTAATGGGGGTGGAAGGGGCACTTTTTAGGGGGCAGCAAAATTTCACAATAAATAATAATAATATCTTGTAAAAATTTGAAACATCCTAATCTATACTTGCATCTTGTGGACAGTCCGGGAATCGGCTCGCCGGGTGAACTAGTAGCTTTTTCATCCGAGGAATTCCCGTGAAACATATTGACCTTTTCTTTTTTTCTTGTACGATTCATTCACATTCATATACACCACTAATATCCAATAGAACTATTTTAAACAGGTCGCTGCACTACCACCGAATTTTTCACTGCTTGTTCTGTGACAAAACTGAATTTTGGTCTTTTAAATTGAAATACCTAAATAAAAGGAGGCCGAAATTTTCCTCTGCCCCTGGCGGCTGACACCCACAGTACGCCACTGAGTTACCTTGGTCCCAATTTCAATAACTCATTCTTGTATGTATATATTATTAAGTAAAAATTTTTAGACTTTAAAAGAAAGTTTTTCAAAAATCCATTCTCACCTCACTAAATTCAGAAGAATTTATTTCTAATTCTAAATCTTCAAACTTATCATTCTGAAAATATGTTATATATTTTAATAAACTAGTAATATGAACAACATATAAAACAATTAGTGAAATAAAAACAAAAAAAATTTTCATTGTTTAATAGCAAAAACCACAATTATCAATCATCAATATACAGTAATTCCTCTGATAACAAGTTAACTTTTTCATTGGACTAAAAAAGATATCCTTATGGGACCTTTTTTATAAGTGTCCAAAAATATAATAATCACTTAGAGCTAAATCAAATAAATATAGAGGATGAGGTAAACTTCACATTTCATATCTTAATTTACAGGTCTTGCATTATCATGCTGCAGACAGACACGAATAAACAGTAAACTAAATTCGTTGAAATTTCTGAATTTAACAACCACATTGCATCAGCACATGAATGTTTCTCTCATTGTTTATGGTCTAAGAAATGTCAAAAAGAACCTTCTGATGGTCTCAGGACAGACAAACATTTTTTAATATTGACCTTATTTGAGTTGAAAGATTTGAAGTATTAATTCATTCTCCATATTCATCCAATTTATCACCAAGTGATAATCATGTTTTTGAATCCTTAAAATGTGTCTCATGAGTATATCACTTCAGATTTCAGATACTGTCATTAAACAGCAACACTCACATAGCAACAAGACTACATCTATTGTAAAATCTGGGTGTTAGTGTCCTATTGACATATGCTAGAAGAACATTGACTTCTTATATAACCAAACATACTACTATTAAAATATATGTTACAGTTTTCCAGTTTCAATAATTTAATCCACCTTCATATTTAAGAGTAAATATATTTAAAATGATAATTGTAAAGTTAGATTAACATGAAATATTAATTGATTTTGTTTTTTTTTTAATTATATAAGTATAAAATAAAAATATCTTAATTCATTAAATAGAATATATTAATTATGTAATAGAATGGATAAAGATTTCTGATACTTTTAAAAATCTTATTTACTTACTTTTATTTTATGTGCAGTGAGCATAAAATCCTCCCAAAGAATTTGGGAGAATATCTTAAAGAACTGTAAAATGTAGCAAAACACTAAATATGTTTACCTACATTTTGCAAGGCCTTGCTGATGAGAAATCCAGAAAATTGTTCTTTTTTACCCATAGTACAATGTGCCACTGATGCCTCAAATTGTCATATGTTAAGTTTGGATATGGTTCTGATATGATCTTAAATAATTGCCCATTTAATTTGTTATTGAGATATTTGTCTGAGAGCAGTGGATTGGTTCATACATGTTGCAAGTGAGAAGGGCCTTACAACTTAGAAGTTAATACAATAAGCTAGTTTTAATGAAAAACTATCAATTTTGTTTTTATTAACTAAAAATAGTGTTTTAGAAATATAATTGTTTCTAAGATTCTACTCTTTTTACAAAATGGTTCCACTATTATTAGTGAAAGAAGCATATTATTTCTTATTTGCCATTGACCACTGTACTGCATTAATTCAGTGATTCAAATATTTAAAAAAAGCCATTCTTCATTGGTTTACAATAATAAATGTGTTATAAATTAATAGTAGTTCTGAATGTCACTAACTAGTTACATTCAGAACACAATCTCATGTATAAAGTTTTTGACATTCTCTACAACTTCATTACAGAATATCAGTGTGTATTTAAAAAACTGTCTTTAAATGTTAATAGTTTTTACACCAAGAAAAATAACAAAACTTACTTGAAACAAAACATAGACTTTACAAGTACTTTAGATAACATTAAGATTATTATCCTCAGCTGTTTTATAATATAACAAACCAATAGGCAATTAATTTAAATTTAAAATAAAAAAGGATGATAATTGTAATGTTAATTATATTTGATGGTATTGAAAGTGTTGCCATCTTTTGAAAATCGCTGACCCAGAAGGCAGGTCAGGTTTGTTCGAACAGAAGTTCCTGACGCATGCGCAATGTCATTTTACAATGCAAAGAATAACATGTATGGTGGTTCTAAATCAGTTACAGTTAGGGACTATGGACTTGCGTAGGAGTAACATAAATTAGGAAAGAACAGGTACAGATGACTTAGCTCTATTGGATATTAGAGAGACGTGTATAATCGTACTATACATGCAAAAACAAAAAGATTGACAGGTTGCATGCCTAACATGGCAGAATTGCAGATGAGTTTCAGTGAGTGTGAGTTC
Source organism: Centruroides sculpturatus (assembly GCF_000671375.1). Lineage (NCBI taxonomy): Eukaryota > Metazoa > Arthropoda > Arachnida > Scorpiones > Buthidae > Centruroides > Centruroides sculpturatus. The sequence continues at coordinate 166,093 of NW_019385519.1, read as the reverse complement.
TTTCACTGTTAAGATAGTGTAAATTTGTAAAAATATTTGCAAGAACTTTGTTTCATTGTAATTTCACAATTTCTATGAAATTCCCGGACAAAATTAATAGTTCACCCGGACAGTGAGTCAATTCCCAGACTGTCCGGGTGAAAACCGGACGGGTGGTAACACTAGGTATTGGCAAGCGCCAAATCTGACAGAGGGTGCTGTTTTTGATCCAAGATGGCTGCCGAAACAGATAACGAACCAATTACGTGTTTGTTCAGTGCCTGAGCTGATTCAGTTTCTATTGGTGACGAGTACAGCGAGGACTAAATGGAGAACAAATCATTGAATTTATGTCAAATTCAAGACTATATCGGCGACAGGAAACGTTGTCTTGTAGAAGGTGAAGCCGTTTTGGATGTTGGACACATCATATTTTGCGGATTAAACTCTAACAAGAACACTGAAGTTCATGTTGTTGCTTTAGTGTTGCAATCTCAGATATTGACATTTTAATGCATCTCAATTACAGGGAGAATGCACATGCAAAGTGGGGCTGTCTGGTTTTTGTAAATATGTGATAGCATGTTTATTACACGTTAACAGGTGAGAAGTATTTAAATATTTTAAGCAGTATACACCATGTTCCAATATAAAAACATAGTTTTATTTATCATAATAGTTAAAATTAGTGCCAATCTGAAGGCTACCCTGCTGAGTCATTCAGCACTTATACAACATAGGCCAGTCAAAAGTTTGTAGCACACATTATGTTTTGTGAGTGTGCGTGTGTGTGTGTGTGTACGTTCTCATATATCCAAAACGGCTTCACCTTCTACAAGACAATGTTTCCTGTCACCGATATAGTCTAGAATTTGACATAAATTCAATGATTTGTTCTCCATTTGGTCCTCGCAGTAGTCATCACCAATAGAAACTGAATCGGCTCAGGCACTGAACAAACACATGGTCGGTTCCTTAGCTCAAAAACAGCGCCCTCTGAAGAATTTGGTGCTTGCCAATTGGTAAGATAAAAAATTGGGCTTATGTCATTATATCATCAATATAATATAATATTATATTGATTATTTCAAATTATATTTATTATTTCAAATAGCTCTGAAATATTATATTTATATTTATTAAAAATATTATATTTATTATTTCAAATAGCTCTGAAATGACAAATGTCTTCAAAATTTCATGAGCACTTAAATTTTACAAAGAGATTCTTAGAATTTTATAGTACATCAAACTCCATATTACTTTGCACAAAATTTTTCAGTTAAAATGGATAATTATTTTAAAACTTACCTTGAATTCTTCATTAAGATAATTATCTAATAAAGCATCAAATGAAACCAAATGTAGAAAATTTATAACATCATCTTTTGAATTTGATGTTGGAGTATTTTGGCAAATTAATGCAGTTTTATATTTCTTCACATCTGAAAAATAAAACTTTTAATATAATAAAATGTTTTAAAATTCAAAATTATAAAATTAAGATTAAAATGCTATACAATACTTCATACAGTAAAAAACAATCTTTAAATCCTTGTTAGACTTCTGTATTTTTTTTTCTTCAGAGTAAAATTCTATATATGTAGGCATATAAGTATACCTCATGTTTATCTCCTCAAAACTCTAATTCTCAAACAGAACATACATAATTCAACTTTCAAACACATTGCAGGCTATGAGAGTGGATTTTTTTATATTACCGCCATTATGTATATATATAGTGACTAAAATAAAGTTCTGTTTTAGGAAAAATGTAACAATAACTAAAACATAGTGTTTAAAACTACTAATAATTTGAATCACTAAAAATGACATGACAATGATCTCATTATTTCTTATTTGCCATTGACCACTGTACTGCATTAATTCAGTGATTCAAATATTTAAAAAAAGCCATTCTTCATTGGTTTACAATAATAAATGTGTTATAAATTAATAGTANTAGTAAACTCAATTACCCGCCTAAACTCTCCGTAGCATGGCGCTGGACAATGGAAAGTAGTTCGACTGCTCGTCCACGATGACGAATTGGCAATGACGTTTTACCATGTTTTACGCGTTCCTTTTAGCGTCTTTATACGAATATTGTCACAATTTTTTCGCCACGTTATAGGAATCTCCATTATAGGAACCCACGTTATAGGGGGTCTACTGTATTTTAATTGACAGTTTTCAAATTGGTATTATATTATTAAAATGTTTTGTATTGGAACTTAAATTATATTAATTTAGGTCTGTTTATAATGAATACTCATTGTACAATGCGATGTGGGTGGAAGTAAATCTTGAACAGGTATGTTTATATTGTAAATTCCTCTGCAAATTTGCTCTACAACAAATATCTATATATTTTTTTGTATGGCTGATGAGGGTCTTGTGTACAGAAATGCAATCCAGTAACAAAGTTGCATTCTGATGATAGAAGTGCCATTTTGATGTTATCAGTAGCAGTGTGTTAAGTCTCTGTTATCTCTGCTATACTATTTGAGATCTAGTTTCAACAATTTTTGAGACAAGAAACTCTTTTCAAATAATAGAGGTTAAAAGGCCAGTCAATGAAAAGTTGTCAATCAAAAGTTTGGAAATTATATTTGTCCTGTGCTAAATTCAACAATGTTCAACAAGGAAACTGAGTTAACATCTTGCCACAAAGTTTTCAATTATTAAACTCAATATGAGATGGCAACTCACCTGACTACCTTTAGTTCATATTACATAGTATGTATGAAATTAATCATCCAAGTTCTAGCCAATAGTTAATTTGGCCTTATCATTTGTATATATTTTATTATAATATACACATCCTGCATATGTTTCCAGCAGACCACTGTATGAGTTACAAACATTTTCAGCCTTTTTGAGAAGTCTGCTTCAGGTTATTCTCTTGTTTGAACTTCATTGAAATTTCAAATTTTCAGAAGACATTCTATTTTGAAATGTTTAGTAATTCTTTTATATAGCATGTTTTTAAAAAAGAAAATATAGTGCATGTTTAGACTTATATCCAAAAATGTAAACAAATACAGTAATACCCCAAACTTATGTGATAGGTGGGACCAAGCGATAACCGCGTAAGTCAAATTTGCATAAGTTGGAGTATAATTTCACATACAAATACATACAAATTATTTTTATTTGGGGCTGGAGACTAAAGAAAACAGTAATTTAGAAAAAAATGTTTCCAAAAGTCTTTAACAGAGAGCTCGTTGTTTTGTCTCATAGCTTCATGCAGATGTGCAAACGATCATCTTGTGTAATGAGCTTTGAATGTTTTGATGACTCCCTGATCCATCAGTTGAAACAAGCTGGTTGTATTTGGTGGCAAAAATACAACTTTCACACTTGGGTCAAAATTAGTTAAAGTTGCAGGGGGGTGACCTGGTGCGTTGTTGATTATGAGCATCACTTTAAATGGAATTTGTTTAGATTGACAATAACGTTTGACTTCAGGTATGAAGTGATGACCAAACCAGTTCTCAAAAAGGGAAGCTGCCACACAAGCTTTATGATTTGACTTCCAAATCACAGGCAAGCCAGCTTTAGATTTTTTTTCAATGCTCTTGGATTTTTTAAGTGATAAACTAAGAGAGGTTTTAACTTACAATCACCAGCTGCATTCATGCCAACCATCATTGTCAATCGATCTTTGGTGGCCTTAAAACCTGGAAAGGTTTTCTCTTCATGCATGATAAACGTTCTTTTACGCATCTTCTTCCAGAACAGGCCAGTCTCATCCACGTTGAATATGGTTTGGCTGGTATAGCCACCTTCATCTATCATAGCTTTGAATTTCTCTGGATAGTAAGACGTAGCCTCTTTATCAGCATTTGCTGCCTCTCCACTTTCTGCAATGCTATGCCAATTACAGCGACTTTTGAATTGGCTGAATCAACTGTTACTAGCTTTAAACTCTTCATCTTTAGCCACCTCTTCAGCATCCTCTTTCAATTTCTCAAAAACCAGCTTATCTTGAGAGCACACCTTGTTCTGATCAACAGGACAATTTTTCACATTTACTTGATTATCACACCATAATTTTAGCATTGTTTTCATCTCAGCAATAATACTGTGAAGTTTACGAATGATGCTTGAATTTAAAGATTGAACATTTTTCACAGCTTCAAGAATTTTTTCTTTACCTTTTATAATTGTTCTGACCATCGATTCCAGTAGCCAAATTTCTTTGCCAATTCACAAATTTTCATTTTTGCATCGAAGTTAATAATGTTAACTTTACATTCCAAAGATAAAGTGTTTTTTCTTGTTTGATGCAGAAGAATCAGTTCTACTTTGTTTGGATGACATAGTAGAGTCTCTCAAGTTTCCATAGATATAACAAATACAGAAATAAATAACATAAAATAAATTGTAGTTATGCGTCGATTCCAAGCAACACATCCGAACATGTAAGCTGAACAATAGTGTGGGGGGGAGTGAGTAATCAAGAGTTGTGTGGCGCTCAAACAAAAGAGGAATCTACGAGATTTGAAAATCCGGGTTTGCGTAAGTCGAGGTATTACTGTAATTTAAGGTACTACTATTAATAAAGACTGTGCCTTAGGTTAGAATCATGAAAAATCATGTTCTCTTGTTGGGTGTTATTCTTGCTCCTTGTTTTAGTGGGATATCCAATAAAGACTGCCAAGCCATAGATAATGAAGAATACTCCTTATGATTAATGCATTTCTCTCTCATACTTGCTTTAAAAATCTCTAAAATTTCCAATATTCTCAGACAGTGCTCTTCAAATACTGGTTTTAAGAGGAACACATCGCTGTATCCTTTGAGACTTCTTGCTGTTGATGATTCCTTCTGCTGATTTGTTTCACTGTAAGATTTTAGATTTAGTTTACACTCTTTCCTATACATTGTATTTAAATTCAACAATCAGTTGTATCTGTGTCAACAGGGAGCCTCATGGAAAGCCTACTCTCAGGGGACTTGTGAAATGATAACTAGGAAATGGAACAAACTGCATTGCTGGAAGTAATACCAAATATCATCTATGAAGTTCTTATGTTGATGATATCCTTATTATCTGGAACTCTACACCTGATATATGCAGAGTTGTACATACATTTAACAATAACCCCCTATCATTGAATTAGATCAGCATAGCAACACCAAAGCACATTTTCCTGACATAGACATATCATTTAAAGATGGCCTGGTGGAAACACAGGTTTACTACAAGATACACATTTACCATTTTATATTCCAGCAATCTTCAATGACCTGTTTCAATATAAAGTAGTCACATGTAGAGCATCAGTTAAAATGGCCCATACATATTAATCCAGCATTACAAGTAAGATGAAAGAATTGGAATGCATTAAAAACATTGTGGTCACACACTTAGGCAACTTAGACAACATAACATGAAAAATGAAAGGGCTCTCAGTAATCATACATAACCAGCAATTGAATGGCTGCAATATAAACATGCAGGTGTTAGACTATGATCGCAGGACTAACTTCCATCTGTACACAAACAGCTAAATTCAACAATGCTGATATAACTTACCATTGGAATTCCAAAATTTTCTGAACATTAAGTAACGGTAAGGATAAAATGATACAGATAAGATTCCAGGAGTTTACTTGATACCTACAGTTTACAACAAGTTTAATTGCCAGCTAGTGTACCTTGGGATAATCCCACAAAATACACATTGACCAACAAAGGAGAACATACCAAACGAATACTATGCATAACATATAGTTAAACAAAGTGTTTTATTTTACAGAATATGTGCAGATTCTTTTGGATTCCAACTCAATAGTAAATAATTACAACAGGGCAATAATGAAGATCAACAGCAGACAATGAATAAATACACACCATTTGCGACATATACTATAAATGGTATCAGGAAAGATTATAACTGTATTTACAAACTAACTTAAACTAAGAGAAGAGGGAAGATAATGGGGAGAGTGATAAATGGTGAAATAGATTATAGGAAAGAATAAAATACCCAGGATATATGGAACTTTGCACAATTTCAGTGGGAGGCCATGTGGAACTCGATCAGACTGACAGCTCATTGTCATCTTCCTTTGATTTTCCTTTGTACCTAGTTGATACTCCTTTTATCATGATTACAATAAAATTCAAGTTCTTATCAGGCTAGCACTGTTCCTTCAGTCTAGCTACTCTTGACAACACAGAGCACAATCTTCCATGTCCTCCCATTCTGAGGTCCAGTTGAATGAAAGTTCCACAACCTCTCACTCATGCCCTCAGGTCCTCTTTCTCTTTTAATTTTCTGTAGTTTCATGAATTGGTCCTCACCACCCAAGGGAAAAGAGTTAATAAAGAAAGTTCTAGAAGCAAGAAGGAACAAAGAACAAAGGGAAATATTCTAAAACTATGTTTAAAATAATATATATACAATGTTGTGACAGTACGCCATTGTATATATATACAATGGCGTACTGTCACAACATATGATTCACAAACATACAGGATTAAGGAACACCAGCATGACATTGATACATAAAACATGTACCACCTTAGCACAATATGTTAGTGGGTTGAAAATGCAACTCTTAAAGCCAGTACAGTGAACCCCTGATATAACGCACATGTTAGGCGGGAATCAACTCCCGTGTTATAGGGTGAACTGCATTATACTGAGTGGCGCAGTGGCAACACAATAAATTTACTCAGAACAATTTGAGCTATAAACTGAAACATCCCATCAATTACATACATATTATGTATTTTAATAAAAAACCAATTTATTTATTAAGTGTTTTATTAAAATTCACATAACATAGTTATACATATTAATAAGTACAGTACATACTGTATATGTACAGTATTATTTTATTTACCTACATAAGGTGTGCTTGAAAATACAGTACTGTATGTAAAAACAAACACTATCTATAACTTGACTAAAATCTATGTATTCGACATCATTTCAATTACAAAACATCACTTAAAAAAGTGAGTAATTTTTGTTTGCTTTTTTATAACTTCTGTATCATTTTCCTTTTGAAAGATGCTAATTGCAACAATCTGACACTGTTATATTTTCTTCTGATTCAACCCATTTTATAACAGTTTCCATGGCTATTATTGCTTCTTTGGTTGTTAGTAGTATATCAGCTATCCCACTGGCACTTTCTTCATCATCATCTGTTTTTTCTTGACAATCTTCGTCACTGCAAATGGATTCGATAATCATTTCATCAGTCATTTTCTGACAAATATCTTCTCTAGCATCAACATCTAACCAATCAGTCAAAGAATCATTAGTTATTTCTGGCTCATTCAATATTTCCTGGATACGAGAAATTTCAGCCTCAGTGAAGATATTATCTAAAGCTGAATCTGAATGTGTTGTGATCAGAATGATTTGATTTGATCTAATAATCAAGCTGATCTCGAATCGGCTTGATTATTAGATTCATTTAATTTTTTTCAACAGTTTCTAATTGTCTCTGATGTGATTGCCTTCCAGGCAAGTCCAATACTGTAGGACACGTCTTTGAGATCCATTTTTTTAAAAATATGTTGACATCAATGTCTGATGCTAATAATGACTTCATCATTTCTCTTTGGTAATTTGTTTTGAAAGCACTAATAATGCCTTGATCTAAGGGTTGTATAAGAGCAGTAGTATATATTATTTTACCATCGTCAGACACAAGGTTATCAACCGGTAGATGAGCTGGGCAATTATCTAAGAGAAGGAAAGCTTTTGGATCTAGACTCAATCCTCTCAGAAATTTTTGCACAGAGGGAACAAAGGAATTGTGAAACCAGTCATAAAATATGTTAGAAGTCATCCAAGCGTTTATGCTGTTTTATAAACAACTGGCAGGGAATTTATATTGATTGACTTGAAACATCGTGGGTTTTGACTTTTACCTATAATGAGTGGAGTCAACTTGTGATTGCCAGCTTTATTTACACAAAATAAAGCTGTTATCCTTTCCTTGCTTAGTTTTAATCCTGACTTTTGTGGGTTACTTTTTAGATCTAAGGTTTTACTTGGCAACATTCTGTAATATAATGCAGTCTCATCACAGTTATAAACTTGTGCATCAGTATACCCTTCTTTCTTAATGGAAATTGTGAACTATTTGGAAAATTCTGCAGCACCTTCAATATCACTAGAATTTTCACCAGAAATGGAAATTTGGAAGATGCCATGTTGTTTTTGCCAACACCACAACCAGAAGCCTTAAAATCTTCTTCTGCTTTTAAGCTTACATGGAATTTTTCATCAGCCTGCAACTTTAAAGCAGTTCCACATACAGGAATACCTTCACTTCTTTTTTGCACAAACCATGCATAAAGGCAATTGTCAACATTTTGATTTTTTCCAAGTCTTGTCTTTTTTTGAGTAAGCCCAGCGTCTTGGTCAAGCTTATCAACAAATGATTTCAGTTTTGTCTCCTCTGCCATACAACCCCTTACGGTTCCTTCAGGTATGCTGTATTTGCTTCTTATGTTTGCTTTCAAAACTCCGCTCTTTACTTTAGCAATAATGTCAAGCTTTTCTTTTACTCATCATGCATACAATAATTAAACACTATTCAAAATACATGCAGGAACTCAGTACATACACAATTACTCAATATGCAGTAACAATAAAATGAACTACTCACTAATGCAACACAGACCTGTATAAATGTGTTTGATCTTATTGCGTCGCAAACATCGCCTGCGCTATAACCAAGTGTACAGTATAGCGAGCAGCACTATAATGAAGGTCCACTGTATTTGAAGAGCACTGTCTGAGAATAGTGAAAATTTTAGAGATTTTTAAAGCAAGTATGAGAGATAAATGCATTAATCATAAGGAGTATTCTTCATTATCTATGGCTTGGCAGTCTTTGTTGGATATCCCATTAAAACAAGGAACAAGAATAACACCCAACAAGAGAACATGATTTTTCATGATCCTAACCTAAGGCACATTCTTTATTAATAGTAGTAACTTAAATTACTTGTTTACATTTTTGGATATAAGTCTAGACATGCACTATATTTTCTTTTTTAAAAACATGCTATGTAAAAGAATTACTAAACATTTCAAAATAGAATGTCTTCTGAAAATTTGAAATTTCAATGAAGTTCAAACAAGAGAATAACCTGAAGCAGACTTCTCAAAAAGGCTGAAAATGTTTGTAACTCATACAATTGTCTGCTGGAAACATGAGCAGGGTATGTATATTACAACAGTTACCTCAGTGGCGTACCGTAATGGGGGTGGAAGGGGCACTTTTTAGGGGGCAGCAAAATTTCACAATAAATAATAATAATATCTTGTAAAAATTTGAAACATCCTAATCTATACTTGCATCTTGTGGACAGTCCGGGAATCGGCTCGCCGGGTGAACTAGTAGCTTTTTCATCCGAGGAATTCCCGTGAAACATATTGACCTTTTCTTTTTTTCTTGTACGATTCATTCACATTCATATACACCACTAATATCCAATAGAACTATTTTAAACAGGTCGCTGCACTACCACCGAATTTTTCACTGCTTGTTCTGTGACAAAACTGAATTTTGGTCTTTTAAATTGAAATACCTAAATAAAAGGAGGCCGAAATTTTCCTCTGCCCCTGGCGGCTGACACCCACAGTACGCCACTGAGTTACCTTGGTCCCAATTTCAATAACTCATTCTTGTATGTATATATTATTAAGTAAAAATTTTTAGACTTTAAAAGAAAGTTTTTCAAAAATCCATTCTCACCTCACTAAATTCAGAAGAATTTATTTCTAATTCTAAATCTTCAAACTTATCATTCTGAAAATATGTTATATATTTTAATAAACTAGTAATATGAACAACATATAAAACAATTAGTGAAATAAAAACAAAAAAAATTTTCATTGTTTAATAGCAAAAACCACAATTATCAATCATCAATATACAGTAATTCCTCTGATAACAAGTTAACTTTTTCATTGGACTAAAAAAGATATCCTTATGGGACCTTTTTTATAAGTGTCCAAAAATATAATAATCACTTAGAGCTAAATCAAATAAATATAGAGGATGAGGTAAACTTCACATTTCATATCTTAATTTACAGGTCTTGCATTATCATGCTGCAGACAGACACGAATAAACAGTAAACTAAATTCGTTGAAATTTCTGAATTTAACAACCACATTGCATCAGCACATGAATGTTTCTCTCATTGTTTATGGTCTAAGAAATGTCAAAAAGAACCTTCTGATGGTCTCAGGACAGACAAACATTTTTTAATATTGACCTTATTTGAGTTGAAAGATTTGAAGTATTAATTCATTCTCCATATTCATCCAATTTATCACCAAGTGATAATCATGTTTTTGAATCCTTAAAATGTGTCTCATGAGTATATCACTTCAGATTTCAGATACTGTCATTAAACAGCAACACTCACATAGCAACAAGACTACATCTATTGTAAAATCTGGGTGTTAGTGTCCTATTGACATATGCTAGAAGAACATTGACTTCTTATATAACCAAACATACTACTATTAAAATATATGTTACAGTTTTCCAGTTTCAATAATTTAATCCACCTTCATATTTAAGAGTAAATATATTTAAAATGATAATTGTAAAGTTAGATTAACATGAAATATTAATTGATTTTGTTTTTTTTTTAATTATATAAGTATAAAATAAAAATATCTTAATTCATTAAATAGAATATATTAATTATGTAATAGAATGGATAAAGATTTCTGATACTTTTAAAAATCTTATTTACTTACTTTTATTTTATGTGCAGTGAGCATAAAATCCTCCCAAAGAATTTGGGAGAATATCTTAAAGAACTGTAAAATGTAGCAAAACACTAAATATGTTTACCTACATTTTGCAAGGCCTTGCTGATGAGAAATCCAGAAAATTGTTCTTTTTTACCCATAGTACAATGTGCCACTGATGCCTCAAATTGTCATATGTTAAGTTTGGATATGGTTCTGATATGATCTTAAATAATTGCCCATTTAATTTGTTATTGAGATATTTGTCTGAGAGCAGTGGATTGGTTCATACATGTTGCAAGTGAGAAGGGCCTTACAACTTAGAAGTTAATACAATAAGCTAGTTTTAATGAAAAACTATCAATTTTGTTTTTATTAACTAAAAATAGTGTTTTAGAAATATAATTGTTTCTAAGATTCTACTCTTTTTACAAAATGGTTCCACTATTATTAGTGAAAGAAGCATATTATTTCTTATTTGCCATTGACCACTGTACTGCATTAATTCAGTGATTCAAATATTTAAAAAAAGCCATTCTTCATTGGTTTACAATAATAAATGTGTTATAAATTAATAGTAGTTCTGAATGTCACTAACTAGTTACATTCAGAACACAATCTCATGTATAAAGTTTTTGACATTCTCTACAACTTCATTACAGAATATCAGTGTGTATTTAAAAAACTGTCTTTAAATGTTAATAGTTTTTACACCAAGAAAAATAACAAAACTTACTTGAAACAAAACATAGACTTTACAAGTACTTTAGATAACATTAAGATTATTATCCTCAGCTGTTTTATAATATAACAAACCAATAGGCAATTAATTTAAATTTAAAATAAAAAAGGATGATAATTGTAATGTTAATTATATTTGATGGTATTGAAAGTGTTGCCATCTTTTGAAAATCGCTGACCCAGAAGGCAGGTCAGGTTTGTTCGAACAGAAGTTCCTGACGCATGCGCAATGTCATTTTACAATGCAAAGAATAACATGTATGGTGGTTCTAAATCAGTTACAGTTAGGGACTATGGACTTGCGTAGGAGTAACATAAATTAGGAAAGAACAGGTACAGATGACTTAGCTCTATTGGATATTAGAGAGACGTGTATAATCGTACTATACATGCAAAAACAAAAAGGTTGACAGGTTGCATGCCTAACATGGCAGAATTGCAGATGAGTTTCAGTGAGTGTGAGTTCTTTCACTGTTAAGATAGTGTAAATTTGTAAAAATATTTGCAAGAACTTTGTTTCATTGTAATTTCACAATTTCTATGAAATTCCCGGACAAAATTAATAGTTCACCCGGACAGTGAGTCAATTCCCAGACTGTCCGGGTGAAAACCGGACGGGTGGTAACACTAGGTATTGGCAAGCGCCAAATCTGACAGAGGGTGCTGTTTTTGATCCAAGATGGCTGCCGAAACAGATAACGAACCAATTACGTGTTTGTTCAGTGCCTGAGCTGATTCAGTTTCTATTGGTGACGAGTACAGCGAGGACTAAATGGAGAACAAATCATTGAATTTATGTCAAATTCAAGACTATATCGGCGACAGGAAACGTTGTCTTGTAGAAGGTGAAGCCGTTTTGGATGTTGGACACATCATATTTTGCGGATTAAACTCTAACAAGAACACTGAAGTTCATGTTGTTGCTTTAGTGTTGCAATCTCAGATATTGACATTTTAATGCATCTCAATTACAGGGAGAATGCACATGCAAAGTGGGGCTGTCTGGTTTTTGTAAATATGTGATAGCATGTTTATTACACGTTAACAGGTGAGAAGTATTTAAATATTTTAAGCAGTATACACCATGTTCCAATATAAAAACATAGTTTTATTTATCATAATAGTTAAAATTAGTGCCAATCTGAAGGCTACCCTGCTGAGTCATTCAGCACTTATACAACATAGGCCAGTCAAAAGTTTGTAGCACACATTATGTTTTGTGAGTGTGCGTGTGTGTGTGTGTACGTTCTCATATATCCAAAACGGCTTCACCTTCTACAAGACAATGTTTCCTGTCGCCGATATAGTCTAGAATTTGACATAAATTCAATGATTTGTTCTCCATTTGGTCCTCGCAGTAGTCATCACCAATAGAAACTGAATCGGCTCAGGCACTGAACAAACACATGGTCGGTTCCTTAGCTCAAAAACAGCGCCCTCTGAAGAATTTGGTGCTTGCCAATTGGTAAGATAAAAAATTGGGCTTATGTCATTATATCATCAATATAATATAATATTATATTGATTATTTCAAATTATATTTATTATTTCAAATAGCTCTGAAATATTATATTTATATTTATTAAAAATATTATATTTATTATTTCAAATAGCTCTGAAATGACAAATGTCTTCAAAATTTCATGAGCACTTAAATTTTACAAAGAGATTCTTAGAATTTTATAGTACATCAAACTCCATATTACTTTGCACAAAATTTTTCAGTTAAAATGGATAATTATTTTAAAACTTACCTTGAATTCTTCATTAAGATAATTATCTAATAAAGCATCAAATGAAACCAAATGTAGAAAATTTATAACATCATCTTTTGAATTTGATGTTGGAGTATTTTGGCAAATTAATGCAGTTTTATATTTCTTCACATCTGAAAAATAAAACTTTTAATATAATAAAATGTTTTAAAATTCAAAATTATAAAATTAAGATTAAAATGCTATACAATACTTCATACAGTAAAAAACAATCTTTAAATCCTTGTTAGACTTCTGTATTTTTTTTTCTTCAGAGTAAAATTCTATATATGTAGGCATATAAGTATACCTCATGTTTATCTCCTCAAAACTCTAATTCTCAAACAGAACATACATAATTCAACTTTCAAACACATTGCAGGCTATGAGAGTGGATTTTTTTATATTACCGCCATTATGTATATATATAGTGACTAAAATAAAGTTCTGTTTTAGGAAAAATGTAACAATAACTAAAACATAGTGTTTAAAACTACTAATAATTTGAATCACTAAAAATGACATGACAATGATCTCATTATTTCTTATTTGCCATTGACCACTGTACTGCATTAATTCAGTGATTCAAATATTTAAAAAAAGCCATTCTTCATTGGTTTACAATAATAAATGTGTTATAAATTAATAGTAGTTCTGAATGTCACTAACTAGTTACATTCAGAACACAATCTCATGTATAAAGTTTTTGACATTCTCTACAACTTCATTACAGAATATCAGTGTGTATTTAAAAAACTGTCTTTAAATGTTAATAGTTTTTACACCAAGAAAAATAACAAAACTTACTTGAAACAAAACATAGACTTTACAAGTACTTTAGATAACATTAAGATTATTATCCTCAGCTGTTTTATAATATAACAAACCAATAGGCAATTAATTTAAATTTAAAATAAAAAAGGATGATAATTGTAATGTTAATTATATTTGATGGTATTGAAAGTGTTGCCATCTTTTGAAAATCGCTGACCCAGAAGGCAGGTCAGGTTTGTTCGAACAGAAGTTCCTGACGCATGCGCAATGTCATTTTACAATGCAAAGAATAACATGTATGGTGGTTCTAAATCAGTTACAGTTAGGGACTATGGACTTGCGTAGGAGTAACATAAATTAGGAAAGAACAGGTACAGATGACTTAGCTCTATTGGATATTAGAGAGACGTGTATAATCGTACTATACATGCAAAAACAAAAAGATTGACAGGTTGCATGCCTAACATGGCAGAATTGCAGATGAGTTTCAGTGAGTGTGAGTTCTTTCACTGTTAAGATAGTGTAAATTTGTAAAAATATTTGCAAGAACTTTGTTTCATTGTAATTTCACAATTTCTATGAAATTCCCGGACAAAATTAATAGTTCACCCGGACAGTGAGTCAATTCCCAGACTGTCCGGGTGAAAACCGGACGGGTGGTAACACTAGGTATTGGCAAGCGCCAAATCTGACAGAGGGTGCTGTTTTTGATCCAAGATGGCTGCCGAAACAGATAACGAACCAATTACGTGTTTGTTCAGTGCCTGAGCTGATTCAGTTTCTATTGGTGACGAGTACAGCGAGGACTAAATGGAGAACAAATCATTGAATTTATGTCAAATTCAAGACTATATCGGCGACAGGAAACGTTGTCTTGTAGAAGGTGAAGCCGTTTTGGATGTTGGACACATCATATTTTGCGGATTAAACTCTAACAAGAACACTGAAGTTCATGTTGTTGCTTTAGTGTTGCAATCTCAGATATTGACATTTTAATGCATCTCAATTACAGGGAGAATGCACATGCAAAGTGGGGCTGTCTGGTTTTTGTAAATATGTGATAGCATGTTTATTACACGTTAACAGGTGAGAAGTATTTAAATATTTTAAGCAGTATACACCATGTTCCAATATAAAAACATAGTTTTATTTATCATAATAGTTAAAATTAGTGCCAATCTGAAGGCTACCCTGCTGAGTCATTCAGCACTTATACAACATAGGCCAGTCAAAAGTTTGTAGCACACATTATGTTTTGTGAGTGTGCGTGTGTGTGTGTGTGTACGTTCTCATATATCCAAAACGGCTTCACCTTCTACAAGACAANCTAAGATTCTTGCTAGGTTCGTGGGAAACAGTTGTTTTGTTTTCCAAGATGACATTGTCCTGTTTTCGGCTACCCTAGAAGACCACTTGGAATTGTTAGATCGCGTAATTAACACGCTGCATAAAGAGGGGCTTAAGCTAAATCCGAGGAAATGCCAAATACTGGCTGAGGAGGTGCGATACCTCGGCCACATAATTAGCGTAGAGGGTGTTCGATCTGATTCGGGTAATATCGAGTCGATCAGTAGGGTGAAGCTGCCTAGGAGTGTAAAAGGTGTGCGTAGCTTCCTCGGATTGGTGGGGTTTTTTCGTACCTTCATACCATCGTTCGCCGAAATTGCCGAACCCCTAACCGAACTGACAAAGAAGGGGAAGAGGTTTGTTTGGAGCCCAGAGTGTCAAGGTGCGTTCGAGAAATTGAAGGAGGCGATATCTAAGCCTCCGGTATTAGCACATCCTAATTTCGAAGAATCCTTTTTCTTGCACACTGACGCATCGGATCGATCAGCGGCGGCTGTGCTGGAACAACGAAGGGAAGGTGGGTTCGTGCCAATCGGTTATTTTAGCAGAAGGTTCCGGGGGGCTGAGGTTAACTATTCAACAATTGAGAAGGAGTGTTTGGCGATAATATTAGCCCTTAGGCATTTTAGATTTTTGATTCTGGGACAGAGGACCATGATCTTATCAGATCACAAGCCCCTCATCTTCCTTAGTAACATTCAGAACGGGAGCAAACGGTTAATTAGGTGGGCAATGGAACTGACAGATTACGACATTGAAGTGCAGCACATGAGTGGCGTGGATAACAAAGTAGCCAATTTTCTGTCAAAGAATGTCAATGAGATATACCGCTTGAACACAGGTCTCTCAACCCACATAGCCCCCGATAAGCACGACATAAAATTATCACAAGATAGAGATGAATTCTTCGGGCCCATAAAACGGGATTTGCTTAGAGCCCAAGAGGATCAGGGCGTAAGCAGTGAGTCATCAAGATATATAGTTGTGGATGACTGCTTGTATAGATTAGGTTACGATAACACCCGCGATCAGCGGAAGGACCAAGTGTGCGTGGGGGAGAGCGTTGCCGCGGATCTAATTAAAGCTATTCACACCGACGACATGTCAGGGCACTGGAGCGTTAGGAAGACCATGAAAAACATTGAGAGGTGCTATTACATACGGGACTTCAAGAGGAGAGTCAAAGAGATTATTAAAACTTGCGAGAGGTGCCAGAAACACAATGTCCATAAGGGGAAGGCCCCGTTCCAAAGGAACGAAGTCGCCCATGCACCCTTTCAAAAAATTGCGGTCGACATAGTAGGGCCTATGAACACAACAAGCAAAGGGAATAGGTTCCTGCTGGTCATGATCGATGTATTTACAAGATTCGTCGAGGCCTGCCCACTAAAAGACCAAACAGCGTGGTCAGTTAGTAACGCCATCTTTAATAGGATATTTTGACGCTATGGCGTACCTGAGGTGATAATCTCTGATAGGGGGACAAACTTCTTATCCTCTCTGTTTGCTGATTGTTGTAGGTGGTTGGGGATTAAAAGAAATATCACAACGGCGTACAGGCTGTGTGCCAACGGGTTGTGCGAGAGAGTCAACAAGTGAATAGTGGAGATGATAGCGAAGTCTGCAAAGAGGAGTGAGGTTGAATGGGACGAGATGGTATACTCGGCCTGCTTTGCGTACAATAACTCAAACCACTTGGCCACTAATGAGTCACCTGCCTTCCTCCTATACGGTGTAGATCCTTGCATACCTAACTTTGAGTACCCCGCAAGGGAGGAAACGACAGATGAGCGCAGAGCATTCCTGATTACGAAACTCCGCACGTTGAGGGAAGGTGCAAGAATGCGCGCGGAAAATTTTAACATGGGAAGGAGGGAGTACAGTAATAAAGGCCGTAAGCTAGAGCAGTTTTTGGTGGGGCAAAGAGTGTGGCTAAAAAAGAGCGGCGTGAAGAAAAGCAAATTCGCTGAGAAATACAAAGGGCCGTTCCGTGTGATAAAAATCATAAACCCCACAACATACTGCATAGAAGGGTGTAATTTTAAAGATAAAGAAACTGTCCATGTGGATCGATTAAAGATTTACTATGGACACCCTGATTCCAGGAGGAGCAGTAAAGGCAGGCCGAACAGACGCAGAAGAGCTCATAGGGAGCCTGAGATGGAGGGGGAGGAGGAGGAGGAGGAAGAAGCCCAAGGAATTAGGTGGGCTAGACCACATGAAGGTGATAAAGGGAAGACACCCGGCGTCGATAACACGCCTCCAAGCAAGGATGGCGAGGGCGAGGGAGTGCACAGGGGGCGTTATAACTTACGTCACCGGCAAATTGACTTCCGTCGCTTACACAACGGAAGTTGACATCTTTCGAGGGGAGATATGTAGCACTTCGCGACTATTTCTTCGTTTTCTTTGTTGTTTTCGTTTCGGTTTTTCCCTCACCCCTTTCATTTTGTTTCGCAGTGCCACCCTTCCCCGGCTAACTGTGTATTGGCAGCCAGATTGGCTGGTTGAGGGTCACGTGTGGTATATCCAGTTTGTAAGATATATAAGGTGTGACCCACGTGGAGTAGGGGCTTTTTGTTTCCGGATTCCCGGCTCGATGGAAGTGCTGAAGAAAGAAGAAGAAAAGGATTGGCATCGGAATAGGAACTGTGTGGCTATAGACTCTAACTCGCCCAAATAAGAGAAGATCGAAGAAAGACTCGTCGGCACGTAGTGGTTCTTCAAATGTTTTGTTCGCGGCCAAGATTTTCTTTTGTCGTGAGTAACGTTCAGTTATTTGTCTTTGTTACGCGCCGTTCTTGTTGTCCCGCTTCGCCACGTGTCGTGAGCCCCATTGTTAAGGAAGATAAAGGAGGAACGAGGTAAACGTGTGTATCGTTGATTCGGATGTGTTATTGTGTTATTAATTCGCAGTTTGTGTAATTATCCCGATTGGACTTAACGAACTTTAATTAAAAAAACCTAATTGTTGTGAGCTGACTTGTCCGTGTGTTTTCTTTTTGTCAACCCTGCAGACTCTGCTCAACAGGGAAACTCTACAATATAAATAATAACAGAAATAAACACATTTGTAAACAAGTGAAAAAAGTAAATAAGTACAGTGAAATGAAATGATATAAAAAATAAGATAAAACATATTAGATTTCAAAAAAAAAAAAAAACATGTTGAAAATTGGGTGCAGAATGCCTTATATCGCTTGAAAGAACATCTGCAATGAGATTATCTTTTCCCAGCTTGTAGTACAGCTTATAGTCATAAGCCAATAACTTTAGCAGTAATCTTTGCAGTCTAGGAGACAATGCACTCAATGGTTTTTTAATTAGCATGATTAAAGATTGGTGGTCGGAATATGCTACAAATGATCTTCCAAGTAGCATATGATTGAATTTTTTACATCCATAATATAAGGCGAGTAGTTCCTTTTCAATTTTGGAATAGTTTTGTTGTGTATTGTTCAAAGAAGAAGATGAAAAAGCTAAGGGTTTTCCTTTCTGTGAAATTGCTACTCAGAGCCGGCCCTACCATAGGGCGAAAGGAGCAGCCGCTCCAGGCGCTAAGTCCTAGGGGGCGCCTCAGTGGTAAAGAAAATTAAAGGGTATAAATTTGGGGCAACCAAGGGCAGTGGCGTAGCGAGGGGGTGCAAGGGGGTGTATCAAGCACCGGGTGCCACTCGCAGAGGGGCGCCCAAATGATCTCCAAGACAAACTATATGTCCTAGGTGGGGAACCTGCGGCCTCCGCGAGGTTCTTGTGCTGCCCTTTGCCACCTAGTACAAAATGGTAGAGTTAATTTCAAACAAGTATTGTACATCAACACCATGACTGTTGCGCGAAAAATCCCGCCAAAGACAGTCATATTGTAACATGACGTCAGAATACTAGTCTGAAACGGACTCTAATACGCATGAGCGAGGCTCTGGCCCACAGACCATCCGTTTCAGACTTGGACACTCAATGTTAATTTTTTAAACAGTTTTTTTTCGTTTAGTAACTGAACGAAAAAAAACTGTTTAAAAAATGTTAATTTTTTAAAAAACTGTATAAAAAGCGCTAGCAGCGCCAACTACCTTGTCTAAGAAGTAAACAAAACTCGGTTTCAGATCTCCCATTTGAGTGTCATGCCTTGCTTTGGCTTCTCTGACTCGCATCTCTCAACGCTTCCCTGTTGCGATCTTCAGCAAACTGTAGTTAACAGTGAGTGCTTATAACAGTTACACGGTTTTATTGTATTTCTAGAAAGTATACACTTTGTTAAAGATATTATTTGATATTCGTTTTTTTATCCATCATGTCAAATAGTAAGAGAAGAAAATTAGGTGATGAAAACAGAACATTTAATGTAGAATGGGAGCTAGATTTTTTCTTTACTGCTGAGAAAGATAAAATGATGTGTTTGTTGTGCAATACAGTTTTAAATACTTTAAAAANATTTGCCATTGACCACTGTACTGCATTAATTCAGTGATTCAAATATTTAAAAAAAGCCATTCTTCATTGGTTTACAATAATAAATGTGTTATAAATTAATAGTAAATTATTTATTACTAATTATTTATTTTTTATTTATAAATGTAGACATTTATATTGTAATGTTTTAGACATTTATATTGTAATGTTTATAGTATTTCCCAAATTTTCTGTATATCTCTGCCTGCACTTTCTTCCCTATTTCTTACTGTCAGTTACTAAATAGTGCCCTTTCAGTAACAACATTTTTACTTACAAAATACTATCATTATAGTTTCTTCATATTTCATTTCTTGACAAGAATGTAGTAAGGACAAACAATCACCAGATATTGTCTGTTCATCGACAGATAATCTCCAAAGAAAGAGTCTCCATACCGTTTGCTTTTTACATTGACTCCAATTGATCCATGGCATTTACTGTGGTTGATAGAATGGCACATTGGTTTCATTCATTTTTATCATACCAGTCATAAGATTTTTTACCTGAATATATAGAATTTTTTTACTGAGCAACTGCCAGTACTAGAAAATGACAACACAATGATAACACAGGTATTATTAAACAACTTGTCAAGAAATAAATAACTTTAACTCAAGTACTTTGGTTAAGTAAATGCAACTTTTGTCAGGAACAAATGAAATGGAAAAGCACAGAACATAAAATTTTACATTTAAAAGTTGGACCAAATTTATCATAGGTGTTGTAGAGTGAATATTGTAGCACTTTGCGACTATTTCTTTGTTGTTTTCGTTTCGGTTTTTCCCTCACCCCTTTCATTTTGTTTCGCGGTGCCACCCTTCCCCGGCTAACTGTGTATTGGCAGCCAGATTGGCTGGTTGAGGGTCACGTGTGGTATATCCAGTTTGTAAGATATATAAGGTGTGACCCACGTGGAGTAGGGGCTTTTTGTTTCCGGATTCCCGGCTCGATGGAAGTGCTGAAGAAAGAAGAAGAAAAGGATTGGCATCGGAATAGGAACTGTGTGGCTATAGACTCTAACTCGCCCAAATAAGAGAAGATCGAAGAAAGACTCGTCGGCACGTAGTGGTTCTTCAAATGTTTTGTTCGCGGCCAAGATTTTCTTTTGTCGTGAGTAACGTTCAGTTATTTGTCTTTGTTACGCGCCGTTCTTGTTGTCCCGCTTCGCCACGTGTCGTGAGCCCCATTGTTAAGGAAGATAAAGGAGGAACGAGGTAAACGTGTGTATCGTTGATTCGGATGTGTTATTGTGTTATTAATTCGCGGTTTGTGTAATTATCCCGATTGGACTTAACGAACTTTAATTAAAAAGACCTAATTGTTGTGAGCTGACTTGTCCGTGTGTTTTCTTTTTGTCAACCCTGCAGACTCTGCTCAACAGGGAAACTCTACATTGGCATCCGCGACAGGATTGGTTTGTGTAAAAGTCAGCCAAGCTTGCTTACCCGTTCCTCCGTCCTCGGTTCGTGCCGTGAGTACGAATAATTCAGTCGATTGGTGCAAAATATTGTCGTGAACGTTCCCCAATTTATGATGGAAACTAACGAGGTTAGTGGATCAGCAGAGGGAGTATGTAATGTCCCAATTGTGACCGGGTTTATGGGAATGATCCCATGCTATTCTAACATGCCCGGCGATGCTTTGGATGTGTACAGATTCTTCGAGACAGTGGAAGACGTGGCATTGTTGGCTAGTTGGGAGGAAAAAGTCAAAGTGACGGTAGTCAAGGCTAGGCTTAAGGGGGGACCATTATCAGTCTTCGACTTAAGGGATCAAGGGGTCACTCAGTATGAGGAAATTAAGGAAGGCCTTTTAAAGTGTTTCAGCCGGAGGGACAAGGTGCAGGACCTCTTCCACCAATTGTTGAAAATAACGCAAAGGGGAAAAGGTTTACGAATACGGTGTCTGCGTCAAATCGTTGTTCTCTCGGGCTGTAGCTCGCAATGGGAACCTCGCTACCATCCGTGATAATGTCGTGAAGGAGTGTTTCATGAAGGGGCTGGATTTCGACATTCGTAGGCAAGTGATACAGAGCCGGCCAGAAACATTGGACCAGGCCATTCAGAAGGCAGAAGAGGAGGAGGCGACTGAAGCAGCTTGTGGGAAGAGAGGGATCACAAGCGAAGTGTGTACTAACTCGGAACAAAAAGGGGTGCTTACTGAGAGAGTGGATAGGGTTGATAGTCGAATAGCAGATCTCGAGAGGCAAGTTCGGGTGTTAGGTGAGTCGGTCGCTTCTTTGGTCGAATGTATTAAGGGAAATGGGGACTTCGGTAGAAGGGAGAGAGGTGATAGAAGGTGTTACTCGTGCGGAGAAAGGGGGCACCTAGCGAGATATTGTAAAAAGGATAAGAGTTTAAAACTAATGGTGGGTCATTTGGACGATCAGACAAAGGACCAGCACGTAAAGTTGGAGCTGACCTCAAGCGTAGAAATATCTGAATGTGGATTGCCTGTCATAGAGGGGGCAATGTTGGGCGATAAGGTTGTGTGCCTGGTAGACACGGGAGCAGAAAGGACTGTTATAAGAGATGACTTAGTTGATACTATCAAGAGATCGAACATAGAATGGGTCATTCAGAATGATTCCCTCATCAAGGGAATGTCCGGTACCTTACTTAAGAGCAAGGAGGCAGTCGTGATAGATTTCAAAATTGGCAGCGAGGGTGGGACGAGTGTGGTCGTGCCTAGCATAAGCTTTCCTGCCGGGACGGAATACGACTTAATTTTGGGTATTGATGTCATTAGACAACATCCCGGGATACTATCGGGTATTATCTCAAGCAATAAAAATGTGAAACTGAGGGGAGAGGCTGAATTCTCGATGAACGTTAACCGGGAAGTAGGCCACGAAGCTGAGCGATGGGGTTAGACCACCTAAATGATGGGGTAAAAACTAAAGTGGTCGAAATACTGAGGAAGTACCCGGCGGCCGTGGCCGATGAGGTGGTCGAGCTTTCTGGAACAAATCGTTACGTGCATTCCATTGACATCATCTCTGAACGTCCTATTAACGTAAGGCAGTATCGCATACCGTATAACTATCTACCTGGCCTCAAGAAACAGATTGACGAGTTTCTAAAAGAGGGAATATGTGAAGAGAGTTCGTCGGAGTGGAACTACCCAATGCACGTGGTCCCTAAGAGTTCCGGGGAGATCCGGGTTACCCTAGACCTGAGAAAGGTGAACGAAGTAACAAAAACACAAGTGTTCCCTATGGCCCGTATTGATGACATCTTGTCCCAGCTAAACGGGAATAAGTATTTTTCAGTCCTCGATCTAAAAGCCGGTTACTTCCAGATCCCGCTAGACCCCAAGGTGAGGCATGTTTTTGCTTTTTCAACTCCTTGGGGGAAGTACCAGCTCTGTCGGATGCCACAAGGGGGAAAAAACAGTGGCAGGTACTTTCAGTACGTAATGACTAAGATTCTTGCTAGGTTCGTGGGAAACAGTTGTTTTGTTTTCCAAGATGACATTGTCCTGTTTTCGGCTACCCTAGAAGATCACTTGGAATTGTTAGATCGCGTAATTAACACGCTGCATAAAGAGGGGCTTAAGCTAAATCCGAGGAAATGCCAAATACTGGCTGAGGAGGTGCGATACCTCGGCCACATAATTAGCGTAAAGGGTGTTCAACCTGACCCGGGTAATATCGAGTCGATCAGTAGGGTGAAGCTGCCTAGGAGTGTAAAAGGTGTGCGTAGCTTCCTCGGATTGGTGGGGTTTTTTCGTACCTTCATACCATCGTTCGCCGAAATTGCCGAACCTCTGACCGAGCTGACAAAGAAGGGGAAGAGGTTTGTTTGGAGCCCAGAGTGTCAAGGTGCGTTCGAGAAATTGAAGGAGGCGATATCTAAGCCTCCGGTATTAGCACATCCTAATTTCGAAGAGTCCTTCTTCTTGCACACTGACGCATCGGATCGATCAGCGGCGGCTGTGCTGGAACAACGAAGGGAAGGTGGGTTCGTGCCAATCGGTTATTTTAGCAGAAGGTTCCGGGGGGCTGAGGTTAACTATTCGACAATCGAGAAGGAGTGTTTGGCGATAATATTAGCCCTTAGGCATTTTAGATTTTTGATTCTGGGACAGAGGACCATGATCTTATCAGATCACAAGCCCCTCATCTTCCTTAGTAACATTCAGAACGGGAGCAAACGGTTAATTAGGTGGGCAATGGAACTGACAGATTACGACATTGAAGTGCAGCACATGAGTGGCGTGGATAACAAAGTAGCCAATTTTCTGTCAAAGAATGTCAATGAGATATACCGCTTGAACACGGGTCTCTCAACCCACATAGCCCCCGATAAGCACGACATAAAATTATCACAAGATAGAGATGAATTCTTCGGGCCCATAAAACGGGATTTGCTTAGAGCCCAAGAGGATCAGGGCGTAAGCAGTGAGTCATCAAGATATATAGTTGTGGATGACTGCTTGTATAGATTAGGTTACGATAACACCCGCGATCAGCGGAAGGACCAAGTGTGCGTGGGGGAGAGCGTTGCCGCGGATCTAATTAAAGCTATTCACACCGACGACATGTCAGGGCACTGGAGCGTTAGGAAGACCATGAAAAACATTGAGAGGTGCTATTACATACGGGACTTCAAGAGGAGAGTCAAAGAGATTATTAAAACTTGCGAGAGGTGCCAGAAACACAATGTCCATAAGGGGAAGGCCCCGTTCCAAAGGAACGAAGTCGCCCATGCACCCTTTCAAAAAATTGCGGTCGACATAGTAGGGCCTATGAACACAACAAGCAAAGGGAATAGGTTCCTGCTGGTCATGATCGATGTATTTACAAGATTCGTCGAGGCCTGCCCACTAAAAGACCAAACAGCGTGGTCAGTTAGTAACGCCATCTTTAATAGGATATTTTGACGCTATGGCGTACCTGAGGTGATAATCTCTGATAGGGGGACAAACTTCTTATCCTCTCTGTTTGCTGATTGTTGTAGGTGGTTGGGGATTAAAAGAAATATCACAACGGCGTACAGGCTGTGTGCCAACGGGTTGTGCGAGAGAGTCAACAAGTGAATAGTGGAGATGATAGCGAAGTCTGCAAAGAGGAGTGAGGTTGAATGGGACGAGATGGTATACTCGGCCTGCTTTGCGTACAATAACTCAAACCACTTGGCCACTAATGAGTCACCTGCCTTCCTCCTATACGGTGTAGATCCTCGCATACCTAACTTTGAGTACCCCGCAAGGGAGGAAACGACAGATGAGCGCAGAGCATTCCTGATTACGAAACTCCGCACGTTGAGGGAAGGTGCAAGAATGCGCGCGGAAAATTTTAACATGGGAAGGAGGGAGTACAGTAATAAAGGCCGTAAGCTAGAGCAGTTTTTGGTGGGGCAAAGAGTGTGGCTAAAAAAGAGCGGCGTGAAGAAAAGCAAATTCGCTGAGAAATACAAAGGGCCGTTCCGTGTGATAAAAATCATAAACCCCACAACATACTGCATAGAAGGGTGTAATTTTAAAGATAAAGAAACTGTCCATGTGGATCGATTAAAGATTTACTATGGACACCCTGATTCCAGGAGGAGCAGTAAAGGCAGGCCGAACAGACGCAGAAGAGCTCATAGGGAGCCTGAGATGGAGGGGGAGGAGGAGGAGGAGGAAGAAGCCCAAGGAATTAGGTGGGCTAGACCACATGAAGGTGATAAAGGGAAGACACCCGGCGTCGATAACACGCCTCCAAGCAAGGATGGCGAGGGCGAGGGAGTGCACAGGGGGCGTTATAACTTACGTCACCGGCAAATTGACTTCCGTCGCTTACACAACGGAAGTTGACATCTTTCGAGGGGAGATATGTAGCACTTCGCGACTATTTCTTCGTTTTCTTTGTTGTTTTCGTTTCGGTTTTTCCCTCACCCCTTTCATTTTGTTTCGCAGTGCCACCCTTCCCCGGCTAACTGTGTATTGGCAGCCAGATTGGCTGGTTGAGGGTCACGTGTGGTATATCCAGTTTGTAAGATATATAAGGTGTGACCCACGTGGAGTAGGGGCTTTTTGTTTCCGGATTCCCGGCTCGATGGAAGTGCTGAAGAAAGAAGAAGAAAAGGATTGGCATCGGAATAGGAACTGTGTGGCTATAGACTCTAACTCGCCCAAATAAGAGAAGATCGAAGAAAGACTCGTCGGCACGTAGTGGTTCTTCAAATGTTTTGTTCGCGGCCAAGATTTTCTTTTGTCGTGAGTAACGTTCAGTTATTTGTCTTTGTTACGCGCCGTTCTTGTTGTCCCGCTTCGCCACGTGTCGTGAGCCCCATTGTTAAGGAAGATAAAGGAGGAACGAGGTAAACGTGTGTATCGTTGATTCGGATGTGTTATTGTGTTATTAATTCGCAGTTTGTGTAATTATCCCGATTGGACTTAACGAACTTTAATTAAAAAAACCTAATTGTTGTGAGCTGACTTGTCCGTGTGTTTTCTTTTTGTCAACCCTGCAGACTCTGCTCAACAGGGAAACTCTACAATATAAATAATAACAGAAATAAACACATTTGTAAACAAGTGAAAAAAGTAAATAAGTACAGTGAAATGAAATGATATAAAAAATAAGATAAAACATATTAGATTTCAAAAAAAAAAAAAAACATGTTGAAAATTGGGTGCAGAATGCCTTATATCGCTTGAAAGAACATCTGCAATGAGATTATCTTTTCCCAGCTTGTAGTACAGCTTATAGTCATAAGCCAATAACTTTAGCAGTAATCTTTGCAGTCTAGGAGACAATGCACTCAATGGTTTTTTAATTAGCATGATTAAAGATTGGTGGTCGGAATATGCTACAAATGATCTTCCAAGTAGCATATGATTGAATTTTTTACATCCATAATATAAGGCGAGTAGTTCCTTTTCAATTTTGGAATAGTTTTGTTGTGTATTGTTCAAAGAAGAAGATGAAAAAGCTAAGGGTTTTCCTTTCTGTGAAATTGCTACTCAGAGCCGGCCCTACCATAGGGCGAAAGGAGCAGCCGCTCCAGGCGCTAAGTCCTAGGGGGCGCCTCAGTGGTAAAGAAAATTAAAGGGTATAAATTTGGGGCAACCAAGGGCAGTGGCGTAGCGAGGGGGTGCAAGGGGGTGTATCAAGCACCGGGTGCCACTCGCAGAGGGGCGCCCAAATGATCTCCAAGACAAACTATATGTCCTAGGTGGGGAACCTGCGGCCTCCGCGAGGTTCTTGTGCTGCCCTTTGCCACCTAGTACAAAATGGTAGAGTTAATTTCAAACAAGTATTGTACATCAACACCATGACTGTTGCGCGAAAAATCCCGCCAAAGACAGTCATATTGTAACATGACGTCAGAATACTAGTCTGAAACGGACTCTAACACGCATGAGCGAGGCTCTGGCCCACAGACCATCCGTTTCAGACTTGGACACTCAATGTTAATTTTTTAAACAGTTTTTTTTCGTTTAGTAACTGAACGAAAAAAAACTGTTTAAAAAATGTTAATTTTTTAAAAAACTGTTTAAAAAGCGCTAGCAGCGCCAACTACCTTGTCTAAGAAGTAAACAAAACTCGGTTTCAGATCTCCCATTTGAGTGTCACACCTTGCTTTGGCTTCTCTGACTCGCATCTCTCAACGCTTCCCTGTTGCGATCTTCAGCAAACTGTAGTTAACAGTGAGTGCTTATAACAGTTACACGGTTTTATTGTATTTCTAGAAAGTATACACTTTGTTAAAGATATTATTTGATATTCGTTTTTTTATCCATCATGTCAAATAGTAAGAGAAGAAAATTAGGTGATGAAAACAGAACATTTAATGTAGAATGGGAGTTAGATTTTTTCTTTACTGCTGAGAAAGATAAAATGATGTGTTTGTTGTGCAATACAGTTTTAAATACTTTAAAAAAAGCGAATGCAAATAAACACTATTTGACTCATAAAGAACATAAATATTTCGCTTTAGAAGGTGAATCACGAAAAGCTGCACTTCAAAAGTTGAAAAATGAGAAGCATCATCAGCAGGCATCTTTTAGTGCCTTTGTAAATCAAAATTCCGCTGCAGTTGCTGTTACGTATAAAATAGCACATATACTTGGAAAAAGGGGCAAACCATTTAGTGACATTGAAATAATTAAAGAATGTATTGTTGAAGCAGTGAGTATGTTAGATCCAAGAAATGTCGACAAATACAAACAATTACCTCTTTCAAGAAGAACTGTAACAGATCGACAGCACGAATTAGCGCAAAATGTAACAGAGCAACTTCATACAATTATACAAAATGAAGATGTTTATTTTTCAATTGCTTTAGATGAAAGCACTGATAAAACAGATTCGGCACAAGTTTTATATTTTATTCGTGCTATAACTAAAGATTTTCAATGTTACGAAGAACTACTTGCGTTGGGTACACTAACTGGAAGAACTCGAGGAGCCGATATTTTCGAAAACTTCAAAGAAGTATGTAATAAATTACAATTGAATGTCAGTAATTTAGTCAGTGTCTGCACCGATGGCGCACCTTCCATGAGAGGCAAAAAAGAAGGATTCGTTGCTTTGTTAAAAAAGGAAAACTTAAACTTGAAAAAATTGATATCATTTCACTGCATTTTGCATCAGCAAAATCTTTGCGCAAAATCTACCATTTTGCAAGACACTCTGGATAGAACCATTGCCATTGTCAACTATATTCGCGTAAATGCAATGCGTCATCGTGAATTTCGGCAGATGCTCTCTTTAGATGAGGAAACGTATAGTGTTGACCTACCATACTACTGCAAGGTTCGCTGGCTATCAACAGGTCAGGTTTTGATAAAAGTTTTGTCTTTACGACGACAAATTTTAAACTTTTATCAAGAACAAGGAAAACAATGTGATCTATCAGATGAAGTATTTCTCAGAAACCTTGCATTTTTGTCTGATATGATGACAAAACAAAACAATTTAAATATTTGCCTGCAAGGTGAAACGAGGTATATTTATGAAATGTGGCAAAAGATCCAAGCGTTTAGAAAAAAATTATCATTTTTCAAAACATTGCTTTGTCGATCGGAAATATCTGCACAACACTTCCCGGAGCTAGCTAAAATGTTAAATGAGCAGAACTGTGAAAATAAAATATTCGATGAATATGTAGGTGTCTTGGATTGTTTAATAGAAGAGTATACTAATAGATTTTCTGATTTTGACGAGCACACTCCTGCTATGAAACTGGCATTTGAACCACATTTAATAGATATATCCGAGGCTCCTGCAGAACTACAAATGGAGTTAATTGATTTAGGGGAAGATAGTATCATCAAATCCCTTTTTAACGCTAAAAAGGATCCCATAGAAATCTGGAAAAATGCTGTTGAATATCCATGCCTTCGAGAACATGCTCGCCGTTTACTTTCCTGCTTCGGAAGTACCTACTGTTGCGAGACAACATTTTCTCTCATGTCAAAAATAAAAACAAATTTAAGAACGCAAATTACAGATGCACATTTAGAGGATCAATTAAAGCTGTGTGTTACGAAGCTTGATCCAAATATACAATTACTGTCAAACAAAAAACAAAGCCAAATAAGTCACTAACTTAGTGAATAAAAAAATATTTTTTATTGTATTTTTTTATAATATTTTTATATTATTTTATATGTATATTATATTTAAAATTTTGTAGTATTATATTTTATTTTTTCTATATAATGCAATAAATTGTTAAATCTATAGAAAAACTATAATAATTTCACAAAAGTCACTTTCTTAGGTCAATCAGCTTATGCGGCCTCTCTTATTGCTGCCTAATTTAAATGTGGCCTCTAATGGTAAAAAGGTTCCCCACCTCTGCTATATGTGTTTCTGGAGGGGGCGCCAATAAAGTGTCGTGCCCCGAGCGCCAGTTATGTTCGCTACGCTACTGACCAAGGGGGCGCCATAATAGGATCTCGCTCCATCCTAAAACTTGCCTCGGGCCAGCACTGTTGCTACTCCTAGAGCATGTTGACTGGTATCTGTATGTAGGGTTATAATTTTGTTTGTATCAAATTGTGCTAACATTTACACAATCATTTTTATAATAAAATACTCTTTAATACTGACTTTATTATTTTCTTAAGAGTTCATATTTATACTTATTGTAATTTGCATTTTACATAATTATACATTTTGAAAGCTCTTTTAACCTTACCTTCTGTAAATTGATATATACGATAATTTCCTTGATCACCACATCTTTTTAATTCTCCATCTTTTTCTTTGGAATATAAAGCACTTCTAAAAATATCTTTGCATTTTATTTGATTTCCAGATCTTTTCATCCTTAGCCAAGCCTAAAATAAAACTTAAATTAATTAGTATCTAACATATTTAAACGAAAATTAATACTGTATATACAACTGAAATAACATAACATAATCTGCAGTTGTCATATCACAAATTTTTTTGATAACATTACAGGTATTTTAATAAATTAACATAATCAATACAACAAAGTTTTGTAGAAAAATATATTTGAAATATCATCATTATTCATGGGAACAATGCCTATTATTATTAAAGGTGTGTTTTATTTGTAACATGAGACTGGAGTCTGATGTTACAAATAAAACACACCTTTAATAATCCAGCAAATAAAAATTAATAAAATAAAAACATTTTTGACTGTTTCTTAACGATCTTCTAACAAACAGTTAGTTTATTATATAAGAGTCTGTTGTTATTTGCACTATCCTTTTCCACCTCTTTCTGTCAAGAGCACAGTGAACTAGTTCCTGAATATTATTCCCATACCATTCCTTCACATCATCCATCCATTCTGTGTGTGCCTGCCTCTTTTATTGTTCCCTCTATGATTTGAAATATAAAATATACTGTATATAATGGAACAGAATGTACAGGTAATTGCCAATTTACTTTATGTTGATTTGAATTGTTTTGCTATACCATCAATAACTATTTGGGGAATAGATCTTTGTATAATGTAGTTACAGTCCAACATAACATCAATTTGTGTACCATAAAAGCGTAAATCCCATAAATAATTTCATATAAATGAGGTTATCTCAAGTTCTCATCATTTTTATTTCTGGATATTGTGGGGGATGATTCTTACAATAGGCAACAATGTAAATTTATCTAATAAATATATTTCATTTTTACCTTCAAATATAGGTAATGACAAAAATTAATTAATATGCAGTTTGTTATGTAAAGTAGTAATGTAGTGATTACTCAGCACTCCCATGTTAGATAGCCACAAGCCACTACTGCCTATAAAGCTATTTAACAATGCACTTGGTATCATTTGAAATCAATTAGAAACCATTGTAGAAATGATACCGATATAACATATTATGTCAAATAATATCACTTGAGATCACTTCATGGCACTGATTAAATGATTACAAGTGTAAAACCAAGTCATTTGCTCATTTGAAATTGCCCAAAAATCACTTGATATCATTTGAAAATCATAAAATGATATTTTTACTAGGGTTCATATTGCTTTTAATGTTCATTACATCTATGCTGAAATTTATAATTCTTTATAAAAACTAAAATTTTTATATATATACTGATTACATAGTTCCGGTAAAGATACAACACCAGTAATATCCAGTAAAATAAGATAATTTACTAAATAAAAACAAAAACAAATGTTATCAACAATTTTAAATCATCATTATCAGGTTGAAAAGCAGTCAAACATATATGAAAATTTGAGCATCACTTTAAGTAAAGTTGAATATTTGTTTTATTAGAGAAAGCATAATTGTCATCCATTTATGTCAAATATTTGTGAAATTGGATTTCTAATGCAATGTACCAGTACATCAAGAGGCCTTTTTCCAACATCCATATACAGCTCTCTACAGAACCTTAGGGTGTGACTATGCAGACATGAGCAAGCGAGAATATGTGGCAAGAAGAGGTGATGACTTTTCACGCTCTTTGTTTCTCGCTCCCATCTATTTGGTCATAATAAACAAGAGTGAAAACAGAGAGCATGAAAAATCATCACCTCTTCATGTCACATATTCTCGCTTGCTCATGTCTGCATAGTCACACCCTTACTTTCTTACTACCTAGAGTAAGAAGTATGTGCCTTAAAAAAGCCATATGCTAAGTCAGATATCACATGTAATCTCTGTTAAATACTCTCATAAGTTTAGAAAATGAGTTATAAAATGAAGACCTGAATGATCAATGTGAACATTGTAAAACTTGCCAATCCATCACTGCTAGATTAAAATGAATTCACTGTAAGAGCTTACAGTTTAGAACTTCATCTTAATTAAGAGCTTAAATGTTCCAGATTAGAATGTGAAGGATGTGGAGCACATCCTTCACATTTTAAATCAGAATATTTTTTCCCTGACATCAAAAATCTGATACAAGGAATGGACGAGACTCACAAGGAAATTTTTTGGTAAAAAGTATCTTCAGAACAACACCTTTCATCCTGAAAATAAATCTATTTCAGCTGCTATGTAAGCTTCCAAGAAATGGTTATCCACCAATAATAAAATGAAACACATACATGGAGGGCATATATAAAAATATCAATGGCATGAAACAATGATACTTATGGGATTCTTGGAGAAGCTACACAAAAGAGTCATCCATTTTATTAATACCCCACTAGCATTAAAGTTACAAATGCTCTACCCTATGGTTTGATGCATTTGCCAAAATTCATGAACCAGATACCCAACTATGTCTAGTGGTAGTCAAATCTGATTTCCTTTCCATAAAAATACAATGAGTTACTCAATTTTCCTAGTAACATTTGGTGGTGCCATCTGTTATCATATTTTAGTAAAAAACTTTTAATATTTTTAACTACTGTATTATAAAATAGCAGAAAGTTTAATTTTGAGGATAGGTGGGCTTTGTAAAAAATTGTAAATGCTAATAACAAGTCAAGTCATCATAAAGTCCAACCCTATTAGAGATATATACAACCTCCATTATATCCCCATCCCCTCACTCTTTAATCACCAAAATTTAACAGCATCAATCCTCCTAAAATAAAACCTCCCTGCAAAATTTCAGAAATTTTCAAAAAAAAGCACAGAAGTTATTAAGCTTCAAAGAAAGTGAACAAAATTGTGACCCCACACACTAACATTCATACAGAAAAAACTCCCAAACTTGTTTACATTTTTTGATGTGTCAGTATCCTGAATCCAAAAATGTAAACATCTTGGAGGGGATCATTTTTTGACCAATCACCATACTTTCCCTCTGTTATATATAACAGCCAAGAAAATAAAAATTGAGAGAATACTCAATCACTTCCTGACCACTATCACCCCTACAATGCTGCATGATGTTTGATATTCAGTTCTATCCTGAAATCCAGAAGTGCAACATCACTAATGGTGCATACTTTGAATATTGTGTACAGTAGACTACTTAGCAAATTAGTTGCACTATCTGTATGAACATTGCATTATGTTTCTGTTGTTTTGTGCATAAATGTTTACTACTTTCTTAGTCTTTTCTTTCTGCTCTTTCCTATAAGTGTTTCTGCTGAGACAAGTATTGTTTCGTATTAATTAAACAACACTCTTTCATTTTGTAACTGAACTTTTTTGTCTATCTCTAGTTTGAGTTAGTTTTCTTCAGTTTTGTATTATGCCACTAGGAACACTAAAATCACATTCAATGGACTGTGCATAGTCACTTTCTTACAGATGCCAACTATTTTTGTAATGATACAACAAATGGGGTGTACAGTTACAAAAAGTTATATGGGGTGTACAGACTCTCCTAAAAAGCCTGTACAGTGGGTGATCGGTTAACGAACATAATCCATTCCAAGACTTTGTTCGCTATCTGAATTGTTCATTAACTGATTATCAATTTACCATAGGTTTTTATGGGAATTTGACTGACTTATTCTGGAGACCCCAAAAAATAAATAATATATACTTTCTTACTATGTTTATATGTAATAATAAAAGTACATATATACACAGTCTTGCATTTTTATTAGTCATATTTTTTCCATTTGTTTGGGGTTAAAGAACCTGTCTAATATCAATTGCTTTTCCCTCTTCTTCAGAAATTTGCTTCTATTTAGACATTTCATGTCAGTGAGTTAGTATGATAAATGTAACTTTATTAAATTATATCCATTTATACTTAAAGTACAATTTATTCAGTAATCCTTATAGACATTTTTCCATATTGAAAATATTCTATACTTCACTATTTTCATAATTTAAATACAAACTAAATAAATAATTGATCAATTCATTCCTTATGATATTCCTTACCAGATAAACTTCTAAACAGCAATCTGCACTGTCATCATTGTTATGCTTTCGATTGTCTGGCCAATATATTTGAAATATTCCAGTTGATCTATTTTTCCATTTTAATTTATTTTTGAAACTTTCTTTATCTAAAGATGGTATTAAAAAATCTTCTAGGAAATAAACCTGTTCAAAAGAAATTTATAAATAAATATAGTAAAAATTACATTTAAACAAAAGCAGATTTGTTATGAACAATTTGACAAAAATGTGAAATTAAATATTTATTTTCAGAAACATAGAAAAAATTTTTATAACTTATTCTAAATTTTTATTTTTATTCAACATACTGTAATAGTCATTTTTATTTGTTTTAACAATTTCATCATTATTCTTAATAAAGTCGGATTTCCTTTGCATTGTAACTACTGTAATATGAAAATATATTTGTTATTTTAAACTTTTCTAAAATTTAATTTTTTTTAAGATCCTTTCTCAATTATGCACATGTAGCATAACAAGATGCTTAAAGGCTAAAAAGTGGAGAGAGAAAAAGGAGAACATAGTTATAATAGTCAATGACAAACTAGTTTTTATCACAAGTGCAATCTATATATAAAAACAAATGTATGTCTGTGTGTCTGTCCTTCATGCATTACTACACCATTTATCTGATTGCCATGAAACTTTGGGAAGTTCTTTAATACACTCCCGCAAAGGTTTCTGGCATAGTACATTTAAGAATGGAAGTGTTAGCAATGGAAATGTTAAGAGAAAGCAACGTGCAAGATTTACAGGTGTAGATGCGGTTTTTTACGTTTTTGCAGGAAATCAAACATATTTTTAGACCCATCTAACCTCTAATTAAAGAAATAATTAAATTTCTTGAGAAGTATTTAATTATTTCTACTTAAGAAGTATAACTACTACTTAAGTAGAAATAAGTTGAAACCGGTTACTTTGTACTTGAATATTTGTAATCTTGGGAAAGAAGTGAAAAGACAAATTTTTATTACAAACGGATACATAAATCATAAATTTAAGGAATATAAATTCTAGGGCTTTTATTGTACCTTGTGCATCTCATTCATTAAATTTAGTTGTAAATGATGCTGCTAAAGTAACAGTTAATTTTTTAACATGTTTTTCTGCATCCTCTTGTAGATGGAACATACTAAATCGTAATATCACTAGTTTAACATTGAAATCTGTAAGTAATATAAAATGGAAGAGCAGAAAAAAAATATATCAAATATTTTTATGGATTTTTTTTTGAACAACAATACAGAACTGTGATAAAAATATACCAGTAAATTCCTATCAGTTGGATTAAGTTATAAATCTACTCGCGATTCACATAATGGGGCGAGGGCGGCCAAATATCTAGCACGCAGGCGGCTAACAGCCCAGAACCGGTCCTGGATAGAATCATTGGAAACGTTAGGGCTGTTTCACACTATGACCGACTTGTCCGATTCTAAGTCGTGTTGCCATGCAACAGCAGTCGGCCGACCGACTGGTCATTCCAGTCGGACAGATTTAAAAAGTTAAATATTTGTAGTCAGATCGGAGCAGTCGGTGAGCTACAGTCAATGAGAGCTTCGAAACTACAACCAATCAGACTTTGGATATATGAAAACTGTCGAATCAATCATACATAACTTTACATTATATATACCAGGGGTGGCCAACCTGCGGCTCGCGAGCCACATGCGGCTCTTTGAAGGATTATTTGTGGCTCTCGATAAATGTACCCGAGTTTCCTTTCCATTTTTGTGTTATTATATTTTAAAAAATTATTATCGTTCCGTATGTGTTTCAAAATGTCTTTTAAATTACTAACAACAAATATGAAAGACTAAGTGCAACGTTGTAACGAATTTTATTTCCGTCCAAGTTAAGAATGATATGACTCATCGAAAACTGCGCGAACGAACATAAACAGTGGTGTAATCGTCCGTTATTGACCGACTTCAGACCGATTTTGAATTTGTAAACTGTCATTGCAAAGGACAGTTGACATTGTACTCTGGAGGAAACAATTTGTATCACTCTTGCTACGGATATAATTTCTAATCTGGAATTTTCGCATACTTTTTTAATACGTATTTAATTGCGGCTCACGAAAAATTTCAAATTTTGGAAAATGGCTCTGACTATCAAGGCGCTTGGCCACCCTGGATATATACTGTACTTCTAATTTATTTAGACCCTGTACACACTAGGCGTTTTTCAACGCGCGTTTTGCGAGCGCTTTTAAACGCGCGTTTTGCGAGCGCTTTTAAACGCGCGTTTTGCGAGCGCTTATAAGAACCAAGAGTTCTATGTAGCCGTACACACTCAAAAGCCAAGCGCGCGTTAAACGCGCGTTTTGCGAGCGCTTATAGATTTTTGTTAAAACGCGCGTTTTGCGAGCGCTTTACGGGCGCTTTGAGATATATGTGCTGCCATGTTACCGTACATGCGATCGCGCGTTTTGCGGGCGTCAGCCGAGCGCTTTGAGATATATGTGCTGAAATGGAGAACGATCATTTCGATACT